>NW_027397074.1:44290458-44292074 GCF_003265705.2 Callorhinus ursinus | reverse complement strand
GAAACAAATAATGCAATATATGTTAAGAAAAAAAAAAAGAAGAAGATAGCAGGAGGGGAAGAATGAAGGGGGGGATATCAGAGGGGGAGACGAACCACAAGAGATGATGGACTCTGAAAAACAAACTGAGAGTTCTAGAGGGGAGGGGGGTGGGGGGATGGGTTAGCCCGGTGATGGGTATTAAAGAGGGCACATTCTGCGTGGAGCACTGGGTGTTATGCACAAACAATGAATCATGGAACACTACATCAAAAACTAATGATGTAATGTATGGTGATTAACATAACAATAAAAAACGTAAAGAAAAAAATACAAATACTTGATGTTTAGTTTTATTGTGTGGGACTTTACTATTCTGAGAACCTGGCGACTCATCTTATTCCCACCAAGGCAAACACAACAGTCATATAGTGCTACGGTATCATAGTGCAGCTCACTTTTCAAACTAACAGGGGATAAAAAAGACAATTTTAAAAGGATACAAGTAGGGAAAATAGACTCTTCGTTAGTTTTTCACTTGAAGATTAAATTCTCCCTTTCATTTTTTAAGAAAAGAAAAATCCCCAAACTTTAGGAAAACATTACTTCTTTCATCCACCCCCATGTCCCACCTTCCATCACCCTCAAGGCACAAATTTTCTGACAGATTTTCTGTACTTGCCACATAAAATACCAAATCGAGGCAGAGCCATCAGCCCAAAGTGCAAAGCAAACTTTCGTTATTAGTCGTGCTGGCAGAAATCTTGGAAAGATACACAAATTCCAAGAAAAAGACCAAAATACATCTCTGCAAAGCAGAACTTCCCTGTAACAAGATTTGTAAAATTTCCTCTTCTCCCCCCTTGGCTATTCTGACACAAGCTGAACTTATTTGCACAATGTTCCAAAGTAGACAGGAACACATGCACACGCACACGTACACAGATACACAAAGAAGACGTGCCTGAAAACTGTCTGAGAGGGGGTGTTCCGAACCGGACCATGTGTGGTGTCCTTGCCCAGATGCATCTGACTTCAGGCTTGGGAACATTAAACAAACACAAAAACAAGACCCGGCAATGCGCGTGCTGGGCTGGATGACAGAGGCGGCAAGCAAATATTGGGATTGTGTTTCACCTATTGCCATGGTTACCAAAACAGGGTGGATACTGACAGAAAGAGAAAGAAATCAAACTGGGAAGACAATGCGTCCCAGGAGAATGTCTGAATGTGTGTATGAAGAGCTTGCTGGGGAGGGTGGCGGTAGGGGGAGCCAAGAGAAGAGATCAGATGGAAAGGGGTGTTTCAATACCCCTTTGTGTTGTGTAAGCAGCAAGCTCAGCCAACGCTCTGCACCGGCACAATACAGACCTCCAAAGGCCCGTGGAAGATCCACACAGCCCAAGGAACACACAGAGGAGGCGTGGGAAGTTTAGTTTTGCTTGGTGGCAGACAAGATCGAGGCAGTTTATCCTCAGCGCCAAAAGATGAAATACTCGGTGTGCATCCACACTCTGGATAATGACTAAGAATAGCTTAGTGGTATCAGAGACGGAGACCACCAGAAGAGACTCTTAAGGACAGGAAACAAACTGAAGGCTGCCTGGGGCGGGGGGGGGGGGGGTGGGGGGGGGGGG
>NW_027397074.1:44214293-44290358 GCF_003265705.2 Callorhinus ursinus | reverse complement strand
CCCCCCCCCCCCAACCCCAGTCTCAAAAAGAATTATAGAGAATTGGGCCCATTCCTTTGGGCAGTCTGATGGTTAGCTTCAATTCCCAGTTGACATGATATAAAAGGGAAAAGCTGAATGAACCTCTTCTCCCAGGTACTTTGCCTCGCTAACCAAACTCAGAAAACACTTCAGGAAATACTCCTCTTAGAAAGTTCGCTATCACAGCAGCTAGCAGATGGCTTTCCCTGTCAACTCCTGACTGACACATGGAGAGTGCAGTTCCATAAACTTGAAAATCCAGAAACTGAGTTTTCATTCCTCTTCTTTCTGCTAATTAGCTATGTGACCTGGGACAAGCTATTAACTTGAACTTCAGGCCTTTTTTCTCAAAGGGAATGAATTTTGCTAAAATAATTCCCAAGCTCCTTTCCTTCTTTGGAATCTGGTGATTCACAGGCAAATGATAATCTCTTAAATTCTTATTTGCAAAACAAATATAATCAAATGTATAATCCCATGTATTTGAGGTTCTGATCAGCACATGGAATGTAATTCTGTAGGAATTTATTCTGTTCTATAGAAATAAAAATAAATGGTTGCTAGCTCTTATCAAGAATCTCATAACTGAATTATTTACATTACCAAAAAAGTGGCACGATATATTCCTAAATTTTAAACTTTCTATAGTTTAAATGGGCAAAGTGGCAATGGCATATGGGAGTCAACAGAAAGGAGTTGGGACTTCTATTCGCTGTTAGAGAAATGCCGCTACTTTTAATTCTTTAATAACCATAACTAAGCTCAAATTCACCATTTGTCTTGGCCAGACAGAAATATGAATCAGGCTTCTCTCCTGTGTTTAGCTGATGAGAACTCCGGAGTCTAATAGGCATAAGTGAATAGGTAGCTGGGCCTGAGCTATTAATGTGAGCCTCATCTTACTTTTACTGCTGAGTTTTGTTTATGTAAGAACTTGCTTCTACTCAGGGCAAGTTACCATAGGGGTACCAGGGATGGCATGATAAAGTAGAAACGGGACAAAACCCACAGAAGACTTGGGTGCAGGGCCTGGTTATGCCACTGGATGAAGCTGGAAAAGCAACTTAACTTTTCTGTCCACGAAATGCAGATAGTAATATTTCCCTGTTGGCCTTACAGGGTTGCTACGAGGCTCCAATGATACCTGAATATAGAAGGCTTTGTAATTTGGAAAGGGCTCTATTAATAGAAACCCATAGGGTGATCATCCCCCTGCCTGTCCCCCACTGGCAAATCATTATGGCTTAGAGCCAAAACCAAGAGCCCAATGCCTGGGTTCCCATCCCAACATGTTTTACCAGCTTGTATGTTCTTCACTGGTTACCTAACTTCTCAGGTTATTCATTTGTAAAATGAGATTAAGAAGAGTATCTCCCTCATGAGATTGATGCAAGGATGAAATGAGAAAACATAAGATGCTTGACACAGCTTCTGCCACATATACAAGTGCTTAATTAATGTTAACAGTTATTATTTTCTACCAGGGTGTTTTAAGGAAGCAAAGTGCCTTTAGAACGAGACCCATCACTCATGTTAGTGATGGCGTAGATTTTTGTTGCTGTTTTTGTTGTCACGGAATCTTACCTCATTCCTACTCACCTGCCTATGGGACAGTGGTTTTTCGTAGCAACAAGGGAGGAGGATTCTGAGAACAGTGGCCACCTTGGCTCAGGCCATCCTCCTATTGTGATCACTGGTTACAGGGACACATGGCTGCTGGCACGGTTCAAAAGTTAATGAGAGTTTCTTTAAAGTCAACAGTATTTCCTGCCTCACCACAAAGCTACTGAGAAGCAGACAGCTTATTCATTCACTGCTTTTTTTTTTTTTTTTTTTAATTCCTGGACGTTTAGGAAGTAAAACTGGGGGGTGATTAAAGCAAATAGGCAAATCGCAGAGCAGCATTTCTCAAGAGTGCCCGGGCGATGTAACCTGGAGACTGTCTTTTCATGTGTATAAACTTTCCAGGCAACTCCATATGGAGCCAGGCTTCTCTGTGATTTATCTGTTGGACAGTGGGTGGCCAAGGGGCACTGTAGGCAAACAGTTATCCAGCTCGATAATTAGGGAGGGGAAAGGCAAACACAAACACACCCAGGTTGACATTGAAAACAAAGTGGAGATTTAACCACGGGTTGCGCACTAGACCATCCCAGTTCTTGTCTACCCATCGGCCAGCAGAAAACCAGGGGCCAAGGAAAGAAGCACTGTTAGTAATTTATCAGTACAGCCGATGAAAAAAGCATCATGCTGGGTAGAAACGTGACGGTCTGAACTGCGGGCCCAGCTTTGTGTTGAAATGATGGCTTGATTTCCCCAAGCGTTTAGTTGCCTCTGGTGTCCTCACTTGTGAAATGAGGAATCTGGGCAAGGTCTTCACTAAGTACCTTCTACCTCTAAAAGCCTTTGACTTTCCAATTTTTTTGTTTCACTCATTAATGCACATATTTATATACCTATTCAATAAACTGTAAACCTAACTATAAATGAGGTATTGACAAGTCAACAAGTGAAATACAGCACAGTTAGCCTATCACAGTGGAAGAAACAGCATCTAGTATTGATCCTTCTCAATTCCTAGGAGGTCAATGTTATTCCAACTTCTATTTTCTAAGTAAGAGATACATTGCTTTTCTCTCAAGGAAGAAAACAAAACAAAACATGCCAGATATTGTTTCCAGGTATCCTTCGAAGAAATCAAATGTAGTCAAATACTCTTTCTTAGTTGATTACTTAGCTTAGCATTTATCTCGTTTAATCCTCTCCTTCTGAGCCCCACCCTTGCCCCTTACTCACTCCATCCCACCCCCACTTCCACTGCTACTGTTTGGTTCCTTCTCCTTATTTTAATTCAACTCAACTCAACTAATTAAATTCAGCTCTCATTCATGGGGCCTTTCTTAGTACAAGGAACTTCCATGATGCAAGGATTATCTTCAAGGAGCTCCCAATCAATCGAGTGGGGGGGGGTGCGGAGACACACATGTAAAATAAGAAACATCAAGATAAAAATGTGTTTGGAGAGAGAGGCAGTGAAGCTCAGTCAGGGAGGCCACAGAGCTCTGGTTAAATCAAGGGGGACATTTGGTACTAGCAACCACCCCTCATCTTTTCCAGGTTATCTGGAGGTCTAAACCCCTAAATGGGAGGTCCTTGCCATCCTTAGCTCCCATTTTTTTGTAAATATAAACAAACCCTGAAAAATTTGATATAATCTGCTGGTTGCTGTTATCTGGAATCTGTATGATATTTTTATCTAAAGGATCAATATTGTGATGAAAAAGATTTGTCGGTGGAGTCTTGAGATGTTAGCCTTTGCTATGTGATGCATCGTTGGGCCAGTTTTTTAACCTCTGGGAGCTTCAGTTGTCTCAACTATAAAATGGGGATAACAGCCCTGTCACGGCGCTGTCCTGAAGGCAAAATCAGGTCTCAGGTGCATGTACCTTCTTCTTAGTATCAACACTCTCTTTGCTTCCCTAACTCTGTCCAAACTGAAGGTGAATCCTGGGCAGAGCCGCCCCAGCCCTCTCTGGAAAGTTGTTCATATGCCATCCTTCATTTTAGTTGGTTTCAGTATGATAATCATCTCAACATTACTGAGACACAAGACAGGTGTACGGACAAGTCCCCCCCCCTCCCCACCGCCCCATTTAGCTTCCAACCCTATTACTGGCCTGAAAAAAAAAAAAAAAAGAAAGAAAAAGGAAAACCTCTTTTAAAGCTAGATAGAAATGAACACAAATCTATGTAACTCTGAAGATACCATATCCACACCACTACAGAACTGCTCATGCCCACAAGAGGCTAGAAATGTGTCACAGTCTGTATTAAATTCCCTTACCCTATATGTCTCCTTCTTCCTCCCCTTTTCCATTTTTGTCTGCTTATCCCCCTCATTTTCTCCCTTTCCCCTTTGCATGTGAAAAATGTCCATCAGTATCCAGTGAACTTCCTTTCTAGCAGACCCCATTTTCATGGAAGATGCCCCCAATCCCAGAAATCTGGGAGGAAGAACCCATTGTTTTGCGTGGTTAGAAGGATGGAAATCTCTCACAGCTCTGAGTCTGCTTTGACCTCCAAAACAAAATCCAATATGCATATATTCACTTGTATAATCATGAAGCCATATGTTTGTCGGCTTAATTCTTCAGAAAAAGAATCCATAAAACTCAATTATAATCTGCCAGAATTATGACAGAACCGGCTCAGACAGATGTGCCTTCGGTACACTGAAGTCCACTGCTTGATGTCCATATACGTTAAATCAAAAGAAGAGCACTGTGCTACTTGATTTGGATATCCCGGATTAATACACTGTACAGCTTATCGGGGACAGCTATTTTGCTCTCTTCCACAACAGAAATGACCAATTTGTGGCAAGAAAGATGGATGCATCCTACTGAGCGATCACTAGTCGAACAGCTTCTAACAAAGCTGTACAGTTAAAGCAATCCTGGCTTAAGCTTTTGTCCACCTCCAAGACCTCCAAGTTCCACCAGAGATGCAGGATGATGGCTTTTGTCAGTGGTCAATAGAGAGTGTGAAATAGACACTCTGACACCAATGTCCCCAGGAGAATAGGTCTGCAGTGCTGTGGTGTGGGCGACACCCTCCCTGGCAGCTCTCTGGTTTCTCGTGTGCTCTGAGAACACACCCCACAGAGTGCATTCATCACAATAGCCCATGTGTGACCTTTGGGAAAGTCCTTGAAAACAGTGAAACAGGAGTCTTAGTTGAAATCTGGAATCCATTCCAGTCTTACACAGGAAGAAAATTAGGCATAGAACAACAAAGCCCATAGTTCAGAGAAACCTGGGGAGGCTCTGGCTGACATTAAAATCATGGAAGATTTTTTTTCTCCATCACTTTGTATTTTGTAAAAGCTTTTCATCTGAGCAGTCCAAAGCTGCTAGAAAATACTGTACAGTTAGTAGATGGCAATAACTGATTTCTCCAGTGAATAAAGCAAACGGAATGAGAATAGAAATGCTGAGTAATGTATTAAAAGCCAATTACTAAACACTTTTCCAGGCGACTAAGTAAATGCTATTTCTCCAAAATGTAAGTGGCCAATACCTCCATTTTCTCCCTTGGAATAACGGATTGGCAATAATGGTGTCAGGGGTGGGAGCCTGGGACAGAGAGAATAACTATGCTCCCTAAGCCCTAACTCCAAGTTAGAGTTCATTAGCTCAGACATCATGGATCTGGAAATATTCATCCATCCACCCAGAGCATGAATCAGCAGAGTCGTGTGCTTGCTCAGTAAATTTAACTTGACAAACATTTGTGGGGTCACATTATTTTATAGGTACAGACCAATTTCCTTTTGCCTCCAGTTGATATTATTCACAATAGTTGGCCATATCATATGTTTTTCGAAATTTCATACATATAAATAATTATAAACACGTACTTCCTTTGGAAGCGTTCTCCTTCTTTGCCAGTAAGAAGAGGGGAGGTAGGACATTTCTGAGTCAAGTGGTGGCATATAATCCCATGAAAATCAACTGGCAGGGAACTCTGGTTTGGAACTGTGTGTAAGAATCCACCTAAAGTTTGTCTGGGAGGTCCCTCAAAAGGGATACAGACCCCACACCAAACAAGATGATTCAGCAATAATCCAGCTGGGGGAGTAGCATCTGATGCTCAGACCCAGAACACTTATTCATACACACGAATAACTTAATTTTGTTTTTTTCTTAAGTACCTTCACAGTTAATTTTTTATTTTCCTTAAAAAAAAAAAAAAAGTAAATGGCATTACTCTGGTCTCCAAAACAGATGCCAATTTGAACTTCACTCTGCCAGCAAGTATTTGGTTTGGCTCTGCAGGGCTTGAGTTGAAAAAATATTTGCCGATTCCAAGAAGATTTAACGAGCTTTGCTAAAGATGCCGGTGCCATCTGGCCTGTCGCGGGGACTGTGGCACGGCAAAGGGAGCTCTCTTAACCACAGGTTTTATTTGCCCAAGGCAGCCAGCACCGGGGACTCAGGCGCTTCCTTGAGTCAAGGAGCTGAAAGACAAATGAGGAACATTTCCAAGAGAAAGTGACCAAAGCAGGCGTCAAAAAAACTTGCTGCCATTGAAGATGAAGTCAACTGGTTTTGGTGGCTGACTTTCAGAAGCATCAAAAACATCCTCATACCAGCCACCAGACACAGTCCCCAACGCTGTCAGTCAGGAAACCAAATAAATTCCCAAATTGCAGCAAAGCTACCCCGAGCCAATATCAGACCACGCTACAGTGTATTTTGTTGCCGTCTGATACCTTACTAACTGTGGTGCCAGAATTTAAATACATGAAAACCCAACGACCCACCTCAAGTAACTCTACTAAATGCAATAAGCAAAGATGGACATGCATTGCTTTTATTAATATTTAATAGGATATAATGCATAAATCTTTCACTGTGATGGGAAAGACTGAACTGACGGCACATAAATCTCAAAGGTTAAAAGTCACTGAAGGTTGTCACCTGCAATCACGTATTTCAGTAAGAGGTGCAATTACCCTGCATGAAAACAAGGCTGTGATCCTTTGAATTAGTGTCACATCTGACAACTATAACAAAAAATGAAAAATATTTCCGTGCTAGTGTGTGCTTAAAAAAATCACACGTCTGTCTTCACAGACATGGAGACAGGACAAGTGACACTGAAACTGTGACCACCTTGAAGAAGAGAAACTCTGGATTGTCTTTGTTAATTTCACATTATGAGAAAATGTACACCTACTTGGGTGTATCCCATCTGAACGCCTATGGATCTCCCCAAACTCCTAAATGTCCCTTCCACTGAAGCTGATCCAATGCTTATTTCATGGTCATCTGATGCCAAGGTTCAATAACAAATATCCTCAAAGAGAGAGCCAAGTTCTGGACTGCCTTTCCACAGAAAAGACCTCTTCACCAAAACAACGACCGAGCCGTCTACCTGACTCAACTGAAATTTGGAAGTCAGAGTAGACATCAAAAGAAAGAGTCACAAAATAACAAAAGGATGATTATAATTGTTATTTACCATTTTGGCTTCTGAATGCATTGGCTGGACCTGGGGAGAAGCGCAGGGGTTGCTGAGATTTGGACCTTGCATTCCCAGGAGGCTGGAGTTCACGGACATCTGTCTCTCCATCTAAGAGAAAGGAAAGCAACAGAATCAGAAGTCTACGAAAAGCAGTCTAGGTCACAGACAAAGCTGCATTTCTCTTTCAAGTGGGTCATTTAGAATTTCTTTGAATAACTCTGGAGAAAGACTGTGGTTTGGGGAAGTGGTAAGTAACCCACTCTGAGCCTTGAACTCCAGGACATCAAAGAATTAATCCAAAGCCGTGCATGCTATAGGAGATGCCCTATGCCAATGAGAGCCACGTTGTCATGGTACATTTGCAAACAAAAGTATGGAATATTTCCACTTTTGCAAACACTCCAACTGCCACGAGTCATGCTTCTTTTTATAACTGTAAAGAATAATGTATGCCTAGAAAAGTGCTGGAAGGATATATACCAAATGGTTATTTCAGGTTATCCATGGCTTTTTTTCCCCCTAAGTTTTGTACAAAAACATGAATCATTTTAGCAATGAGGAAAACATTAAATTAACTTAAAAAAGTAATGCTCTCGAATATGCTGGGTCTTCTTGCCACTGTAACTTATAAACACAGTCAAGATGAACAAGAGCCGGGCGCCTGGGTGGCTCAATCGTTAAGCGTCTGCCTTCGGCTCAGGTCATGATCCCAGGGTCCTGGGATCGAGCCCCGCATCGGGCTCCCTGCTCAGTGGGAGGCCTGCTTCTCCCTCTCCCACTCCCCCTGCTTGTGTTCCCTCCCTCGCTGTGTCTCTCTGTCAAATAAATAAATAAAATCTTAAAAAAAAAAAAAGATGACCAAGAGGTATTTGAGCTGCCGCCCCTGGTAGATCTCCCCTTCCCAGTTAACCTAGTCAGGACGCTACACAGCAGCCGGTTTTGGCCTCACGGCAGAGGGCTAGACCTTTGGGGGGGGGGGTGGTGAAGAAAGCAGGTGAGCGTACTGTACCACACCTGATGGATACTGTCCTGCTGGCCTGCCACTGTGTCTAGAATTAACATCATTTCAAATACCTGCATGAGTTCTGGCATTTTTGTCTCCAGGGTGTCCCTGTTAAAAAGGAAATACAGTAAAACCTCTCTTTCGATCAAGGAAGGGTATGTGTGATTGATACTTTCCGTTGAGTAGAAATTTAGCATGTTCCAAAGAACTAGAATAAAGCAAGTACACTTAATACTAAATCACACAGAAGACTTTCGTCAAGAGGAAAAAATAAATTCTCCAATGCAAAAGTTGATCCCCTTGCTGAAGGATGGAAATGAAAATGGATCAGAAACTTGAGGGAATCTGCTTTCTGCTCAAAGTTAGCCTGGGGAGTCTGAGGAAAAAAATACAGAGTTCTTTATCACTGGAGCTCTTCCCAGAGCGGAGGACAGAAACCTCACTGGCGGGAATGGAGAGGGAAAGCCGAGGTAAATGTCCCTTTAGGGTCCCTGCCATGGTCGGGTTCCATCCCTGCACCCCTGCTGGGTCCACCCCAGGCGCGGGACTGCAATTATGACATTAATGTGTGGGTTAGCAGAGGTGCTCACAAAATGACACGAGTGACGGGTGGACAGTCCCTGTCATAGCAAAGCACCCTCGGCCGTCCCTTAGCCTAAAAGAGTACATGTTTGTGTGAAACTGCTTCAAAAGGAGCCATTTGATGAAGAATCTTCTATACAGTCTAGAGCCTGCTGGCAACGACTTTTGGGGCCTTATCAATTCAGGAAAATAAAATGTTCACTCCCATATACCCCCTGAGTCTCCAGGTAGCCTAGGTATTTTGTTTTTTATTATTGTTTTGTAATTCTGGTATAATATGTGTGTCATAAAATTTCCCACTGTAACTAGGTTTCCATGTACAGTTCAGTGCTATTAAGTACGTCCATGTACTCTAATTTTTAAGTCATGAAGATTGCGCCACAAAATGCTTATTGCTTGTAATTCCCCCTTCCAGAGGCTGGGAGATGGAAGGGTTGGAAAGGCATTTGGCCCTTTATTCCAACTGGTAACCTTCTCCTAGAGGGAAATTAAGTCCAAATGTGCTTTTGCTTTCAGTTTCCTGAAGGGAGGTCACTGAGAAGTACAAATGATTATCTGGAAGTTTCCACGCTGCTATCCATCACGAGCTACAGAGAAGGGCGAGCAGCTTACTTGCAGCCTCGGGATCCAGAATCAGCCATGCTGCCCACTCTGTGGAAAAGTTACAGTCTGTGACTACTCCTACTCCGTGACTCACAAATTCAACAGAATGTTGAAAACAGGCTGATTTCTCTACTTTAAAAAAATTGCATTTTTCCATCTTAGTGATTGTAAGGGGTCAGCAAGCGCCTCAGCAAGGCAACGATTTGGTGCTTATACTAATAAGGTTCTGCCCGAGTGTCTTTGGTGAGGTGCCTAGAATTAAGAAGTCAGATGATTGAAGTGGTTTTGCCAAATACTAAGCAACATTTAGCACTGCAGGTAAAACATCCAGGTAAAGGATTTCACCTTTTTTTGAGCTTCTCCTTTCCTTCTGAAACAAATCAGAAAATGGGAGTTAAAATCTCTACAGCTCACTTTTTTGTAATTATAAATGAGTGTTCATATTCCCAAATTTTGTGAACATTTGACTTTCAAGATAGGAAATCACACCACCATGAAATCCTTCCTTGTTGTTCTCCACACCCCCAACATCCAGCGCAGTGCTTGGCTCAGAGCAGGTGCCCAACCAAAGCTTGTGGAATGAACAAATATATCATTTCGCTTCAGACCTAGGACCGTGTGAAATGGGTGGCCTGGCAGCATGCACTGCAAATCAGTTAAGAATATTACCTCCACCTACAGACAGACTGATCTTTTATACCAAGGGAATCATGGTTCCCCAGGGTGGGAATTCTATGGGAAGACTATGCTTAAAATGCCAGAATCTGAGCATAGGAGCTGGGGACTTGATAACATGGACGAAAAGGCCTAGATTTCTGGGACCAGGAACTCTTAGGGTATCTTTTTTTTTTTTTTTTTTTTTTTAGAGATTTTATGATAGTTTTCATGAGTTACATTCGTGTCACTTTAAACCAAGGTTTCTCAACCTCAGCACTGTTGACATCTAGGGCCCAAATAATTAGTTTCTGGTGGGGGCTATCCTGCGCATTATAGAATGTTGAACAGCTTCCTTGGCCTCTGCCCGCAGAGGCCAGTAGCAGCCTTCCCTCAGCTGTGACAACCAACAACAGTATCTTCAGATAGTGCCAAACAATCGCCCCGAGTTGGAATCAGTGCTCTTAGACTGACACTTGGCACGGCAGCTGTGCATATCAGTGACATGGGTTGGGGAACTCCTGTAGGGGTGGCATCCCTGACTTTCTGTCTACACTGGCCATTGATCATGTACCTGATCCTTTACTTCTATTCTGAAGCATCAACAGGAGGCCAAGTTGTACAATGAGATGAGATGGTGGAAACCAGCACCAGATACTTTTTCACTGGGCCGTCTCAGCCCGTGTCCCATCTTTGTCCCTGGAAATGGTACAATCAGATGGAAAAAAAAAAAAAGGCACTGAAGTGGTATTTTTCTGGCTAATGGATAGAATTTATGAAAGGACACTAATTTTGGACCAGAGGGATTTAGCGTCTTAAGGAACACAGCTTATGGTGGGAGTCTTCGTGCGCCTGGCTGGGTTGAATAAAACCTGGGCAAGGGGCATTGGTGGCACTGTCATAGCTCATCTGAAGATGTTTAAGGTGAGCAAGGCAGGGAAAGTGTGTCAACTCATCTGTTCCTTCTGGCCCAATTTTGCAAAGACTGTTTCCAGCCAGGACAACCCACTATTTATAGTAGGCGGGTCCATTTCTCTGAACTTGGGCCTCCCAGCCCTCATCCACCCCTGCCTCCACTCAGATAAATCGGCAAACTGCTCATACTTCGAGAATCTGAGCTGCTCAATGTGAGTTGAGGTGGGGTTTGTCACAGCTGTGGGGCGTTAGACAGCTGCCTTCAACTTCTTATTCTTCAGCTTTTCATCTGTAAAATAAGCGTGTCAATAATTACCGGGATCCCATTCCCACAGGATCCCGATGACAGCGACATGAAGTGACAAATGTAGACAATTCCTTAAGAAGCAAAAACGCTCTGCCAGGCATTGTTGATACTGTTCTGGGAGGATTTTCACTGAATTGTCACACCATCTCTTAGGACTTCTGAGAACAACTGTGGCCCCAAGAATAAGGTCACGAGCCAGGCTCCCCAAAGCACAGGCCAGGGAGGATGAAGAAGCACAGGGAGCGGATCCTGTGGAAGAAGAGCAAGGTTTGCTCTGGAATACTCTGTCTGTCCCTTCTAGGCTAATGTGTTGTTTTCAGAGCGGGGGGGTTGTATTACATAATGATTAGAATGTAGACTCTTGAGTCATGCCACCTGAATTTAAATCCTTACGCTCCATCACCTACTAACTGCGACCTTAGCTAAGTTACTCGGCCTCCTGTGCCTCAGCTTCCTCGTCTGTAAAATGGGGGTAAAAACAGTGTATCCCTCACAGGTTTGTTGTGACAGTGAAAGCAGAGAATATAGTGGTATCAGACAGTGGTTGACCGAGTGGGCTCTGGAGCCAGAATTCCTGGGTTCAGAACTCAGCTATGCTGCTTCTCAGCCAAGCAAGCTACTTGCCACACTTCTCCCATTCAAACCAGGGGGTAGAAATAGCATGTGCCTGACGGGATTGTTTCACATGTTGAGGAAGTGCTTATAGAGGGACTATCAATAAATGTTGTGAGCAGGATTAACAGACTATGATATGCAGGGACACATATTAGCAGCTATTCTGTACCATCATTATTATTTTTGTTATTATATTTGTCACTCTGAGTCCTGGCAAGACCACTCCCTGGTGAGTTAAGGACACTCGGTATATAGCCCACGCTAATACAGACTTTGGGCTAGTCGTAAAACACTGTCCTTGAACAAATTCCATTCCCTGGGTGTGGCAAGCTCACTTGTCACCAGCAAGAAGATGGGGTCAGGCCTCACTAAGGGAGCACTGAAGGCCAGGAAAGCCAGCCAGACACCGAGGGACAGACAACCGAGCGCTCTCTGCAAAGTAGCACACAGCTCAGCTTTTCATCCAGAAGAAGGCGCTTTCTTTCCAGCTTAGATCTCAGCTTTTCTTCTACTGTTTTCAAAAGAGCAAGGCTCAGTGGAAGTGAGAAGCACTTACTGGCATCAAGACGGCAGAAGATCCTGGCATCGTTGGGTTGGGCAGGGTCCCAGGCATGGAGGCTGGCATGGGCTGTCTCTGTCTGTTGTGGAGATGTAGCAGAGAAGATAGAGAGCCTGGGACAGGCCTGGCAACACAGAGAGAAAGCAAACATTATTCCTGATGCCTGGGGGCAGGGGGTTCACTGCCTGCTTCCCCACGTCCGGAACCAGCGGGGACAACACCGTTACAGGAGCAACAGATCAGATCCTCTGATGGGAATCACATAATTGAGGATATTAGGGAAATAATAACAAATCAAACACAAGCCTGGCTTCCTCTGCTGCTTCCTAGTTAATATATCAAATTCCACTTCATTTCCTGACCTCTGTTATCTAACTCATGTTCAATAGTCAACAAGCCGGTAAATCTCCTATGACCCCTGCATCTTAGGGAAGGGACTCGGGGGTGAAATCCTGTGTTTTCTCAGAATTCTCTGCCTTGTGGAGGGTCTTAGACCCAGAGATCTGTGTACGTTTGTTTTATCCGCACTCTCCTATGCCTCTGCCTGGAAGCCCTCCTGGCTTTATTCTGGATACACGTTCACCGTCTGGATTCGTAAAGCCAACTTTATTCATCAATTCCCAGTAGAAATCTGTTTTGACTTTTTCATAGTTCTCCACTGTGGGTGGAAAAAACAAACAAACAAACAAACAAAAAAACAAAGCCAGGACACAGACCAAAACAGCAGGAATGAGGCTCATGCCACTGCAGCCAGCCTTTCTCAGGCAAGTCCAGAGCCCAGCCCCCAATTACCAATCCCTCATTTTATAATAACTGGAGGTGTTAGGCTGTTTGACAGAAACTGATTTTGGCCTGACCTGCAGAACTTGGGTAAGCATGCCTCCGGGGAGTACACTGAGCTTTTGCTTCAATTTGCCAGAGGAAAAAAAAAATTTTTTTAGGACTTAAATTGATTTAATGAGCCAGGGAATGTGTGGTTGAGGGAAAAAGGAAATTATTTGTGTTTATGAAAAATGGCAAATAAGTGACCTCCTCAGCTAAATTCTCAATCTCCTGATGCTTTTGCTCTGGGGAGCTGTATAAATGTCAAACCATTAAATTAAAGATTTAACAAATAAAACAAAACAAATAAATAAACAAACACATCCCCCCCCACCCCGGGACCTCTGAGTCTTCCATGTTAAACTACCTTATCCTGAATGCCATAAATGAAGTTACTGCTTCCAGAATTAATGCATTTTCTTTAAAAAAGAAAAAAAAGAGAGATTCCTTCATGCTAAGTGCTGGGTAATGATTGCAGACAGAGATGTCCTGTGTGGTCCAACGCCTTTCTATGCTTCGGGAAGGACAGTCCCATCCAGAGTAGCATGAGAAGCCTCTTCTTTGGAGCTTGTGTGTCTCCCGTGACTGACTTGAGGAGAAACAGGGAGAACAATGCCAACATGCTCTTTTGCATTGTTGTTGAAATCTCAAAGATTAGGTTTTCTACCCTTTTTGTCTAACAGCTCCTTTGGGCAGAGCTCACTATCACAGGCACATGAATCTTATAAGGATTAATCATAAATCAGTCAATATTTATATGTTCAGGAAGTTATATAAATGAAAATATAAAAGAATATAAAACTTTTACCCAGACTCCATGTAGATGTACACAAATGACATCCAGCTTTATGAGGAGAATGTGTGTATGACTAGTTACATGGAGAGGCCAACAGAAGCAGCCTGTAACAATGAAAAGTGTTTTCAGAAAAGCAAATGCGTGTTATGGGTATTTCTTGACCTGTGCCCTGGGGCCCTCTGGAGTATAGATTAACAATAGGATTAGTAGGGTCTCTGAAGGTCCTTCACCTTTTACAGTTCTAGGAAACTGCTGGTTTCCCCGCTGCTCCAAAATTCTACAGTAGGTTGTACTTCACTGGGTCTTAAAGCCTACCTCCTTCAGAGGTGGAGAGCTCCAGTCAGACAGGTATAAATGTGGCTCTGTCAACAGACAAGGTTTGCTTTATATTCTCCAGTCTTAATGTTTTGTTTGTGACCTTTGCTGGGAAGAAAATAGCTGTATATCAAAGTATGTCATCTTTGATAATGGTCAGTTCCTCCAAGTGCAAGTTAGTAATCTGAACTGCCCTGTTTTATAAGGAGAAAGATTCACTGAGACCATCACTACAGATAGTTGTTAATCATCTATCCATCCACCCATCTACAGATATCCAGACAGAGACATGCACACACATACATCCACACATCCACGCATACATAGAGATACATGTAAACATACGTACATACAACCTTCTACCGTATGTCTTTTCACCTAGTCGCCAGGAGGAATGCCTTGGGTACAGATAGGGACAAGTGAAAAAAGACAACTGAAAACATTTTATAATGATGATTGGCCATATCATCCTCATAAAGAAAGGGCAACATATTATCATCATTTACATTTTGTTTCCAACATGATATATTAATGATAATCTTGGTGATCAGTTTCTACTGATGAGTCGTTTTTAGAAAAGAAATCAGTTAAACGATGCTTATGTGAATGGAGAGACAAAAGTAATCAAATTTAAAATGAGTTTTCATTCTTCATACAACTAGGGAAAACTCCCAGCTGGATAGAGCAGCTAGGGAATGGTATGCTTCATTTAATCAGTGTTCTTATTAGGTCAGTTACTTCCACACCATGCATAGATGTACCGGATTTTTAAATATAAAGCATTCCTTCATTAATTAAGAAAGCTTTTCAGGGTACTGAGTTCCCTTGGAATTATAATAATTGCCTAATGATAGCAATCAAACCAATTAACAATATATACTTGAAAGAGAGATGGCTATTTGAGAACTCTGCATGTTTGGATTCTGAATAACTTTGCATTATTGTTTTACACAGAATCTACATTTTATTTATTTCTTTGAGAGAGAGAGAGTGCGCGCACATACACGCACGCATGTGCACATGCAGGAGGGAGGGGCAGAGGGAGAGAGAATCTTAAGCAGGCCCCACACCCAGTGTGGAGCCTGACACGGGGCTTGATCTAAGAACCCTGAGATCATGACCTGAGCCAAAATCAAGAGTTGGACACTTAACAGACAGAGCCACCCAGGTGCCCCTATACAGCTTCTATAAATAATTTTCCCAACCCATGCTGGGAACAAAACTGAGGCATTTTCTATGCTTCTTGTTCGGGCTTTTAAAACTACAAAAACTGAAAGAAAAAAAATCTACTCCTACTCATCGCTGGGTATACAAAGGGTTAGATTGAGGTAATTATGTAGCTTGGCCCAATAAATAATCATTTGTCCAGAATATTCTGATCATTGAAGCAAGAGTGGTATCGGAATAATTACATTAATTATCTAATTCCCTTTGTGTATAGAGAAATAATTATTAACACACTGCACTTGCTTGAAACTTTTTATATTACGCTTATACAGTTTCATATTTTTCAAAATATTTCACCTTCATGTGACTTGAAACAATGCCATGTGTTGGGTAGGTCAGATTACCCCCATTTTACTCAGAGTAAGCTGAATTCAGAAACATTTAAATGTGCCCAAGGTCATCTGGGTCATGAAAAGAAGCGGGGCTCATATTCAACTTGCAACACAGGGCTTCCCCCATCATACCTTGATGGCTCCCATAACTAAGTTATTATTGATTTTTTATACTAAAATAAATTCACGGTCTATTTCCTTTGATATCCACACTACTCCCTGGACTTGGCAATGAAGCAGTAAAATTCTGCAGTTCTGCTAACACGAGAAGTCTCTCATCCATGTGAAATATGTTTTCTTCCTTTAAAAAAAACACCAAAAACTTCCCAAACAACACATCAGTTAGACTCTGAAAATAAGATGGCAAATTACAGCAAAGTTGTGAAAACAAAGACCCAACAGTCTTTCTCCAGTGCAGGCTTGTTGCCATGAGCTAATAATTCCAGACTTTGAGCAAGCCGAGCCTCCTTTTTAATAACCATATGCCTCTAGGTAAAGTATTTCTACTAAAAATTATTGAGGCATGGAACAAGGTAAGATGTGTGAGCTCATGTTGGATTGTTCAATTACTAAACTGAGTCCCGTAGCATTAAGAGTTTTCCAACTTGACAGATTATTCCTCTTTATACACTTGTATAAACATACTGCTTACGGCTGAAATCTATGTAAGCTTTTCTTTCAATTAAAATGTCAAGGATGACAGACTGTGTTTTCAGTGTCCTTAACAGAATGAAAGGTACCACAGCGAGCGATTTTATGTCCTCATTTTTACCCCCAAAGGATGTTTTCCAGTCTAGGGGTGTCTGAAAAGCAAGCTCTGTGTCTGCCACTCTTTGCCCTTGGACAAGCCCAACTATCTTTTAAGGAGTGAGGGGCCAGTGATTTTGTTTGGAAGTCTCAGGAGGGTCACTGCAGACTGCTCTCCTTTCCCAAGTCTTCAAAAGATCCATGGCACCCCGGATTGCCTACTTAACTCAAGACAGATACATCTGCCAGGTATGTGGTCAGGTAAAGAGAAGAAGCAAGCAGTGAAAAAAAATTAGGTTAAAGAATTGGAAGATCAATGTTAGCATCAAAATCCAACCACAGACATCTAAGAAATCGTGAGCACGTAATAAATAACAACAAAAAGGACTCGGAAGGACTTGGTGTGTGCAGAATAATACGAAAAGCTTCAAAGCAATAAAATGGAAAGAAGAGTGGGCAGGGAGCAGAGGATCCAGATGCCACTGCGATTAGAGTTTCTGACTCTGGGGGAGAGACTTTCTTCACTTTGGGCCTCTCCATTTCGTCATCTGTTTAATGAATGGATCAGACTATATAGGCCATCTGGAAATGCCCTGCAGCTCTAAAATTCAGATTCTAGAACTTGAAAATGAGATATTTGTAACCTCATGAGACTGTATGTTCTATTATGATTGGAGTATTCTTCATGGCTCATTGATGAATCCACAGTGCTTCTCCCAGCACCTGCAACATGGTAGGGGGTCAGTGTCTGTATTGAATGGAGTGGAGTCAGTACAGTATACTTAGTCCTTAATGTCAAAAATACACTTGAAATATGAATAAACCGCAAATAGAAAGTGTCTCTAAAAAGCAAGAGAAGTTGCTAAAAAGGACTTGATACATCCCAAGGGGTCCACACCTTTTCCTCATTTACATGTAACATAATTTCACACATAGACTAGAGAAAGAGTATTGCCCACTATCATTGTATTTGCTTATAAAGAGAAGTGTGCCTTCTTTTCACCTTCTTAAATGAACTGTTGTGGCCTAACCTGGCACACTAGTTTCTGTCTAGGATGGGGAGACTGAAGAACTAAAGAGGGGACTACAGACTCTTAAATGTTAAGAGAAGACTGTTTATAATGAGAAATGCTTATTCTATCATTCTTCTCCAAAGTGGAATTCAAAAATTCCTATTTTTGTAAAGAAAGCAAACGGCAGGATAATCAAGTAGAATGTGAAAACGGAAAGATAGTATAGTTAATTTTTTCCATGGGTGATAATTACTGTGTAAAATGAGGTAGTAAAGGACATGGGCTCAGAAGATGGTCTGCCTAGGTTGGAATCCCAGCTCTGCCACTTACTAGCTGTGTGATCTTGGGCAAATTACTTGGCCTCTCTGTGCCTCAGTTTTCTATAAAATGGGATGATAGAGATATTTATCTCATGGCCTTAAATGGGTTACTACGTATTAAATACAGTTGACCCTTGAACAACGTGGGCATTAGGAACCCAGACTCCCTGTGTAGTCAAAAATCTACGTGTAACTTGAGTCTCCCCAAAATTAACTACTAGTAGCCTACTATTGACCGGAAGCCTTGCTGATAATATGAACAATCTATTTACACATATTTTATATGTTAAATGTATTATAGACTGTGTTCTTGCAGTAAAGTAAGCTAGAGAAAAGAAAATGTTAGGAAAATCATAAGGAAGAGATAGACATTTACAGCACTGTACTGTATTTATTGAAAAACATCCGCATATAAATGGACTTGTGTAGTTCAAACCCATGCTGTTCAAGGGCCAACTACATACTGAATATGTTCAATAAAATTAGTTGTTTTTGTTATTATTCTTCTGACACCCAGAGCAAACAACAGATTAATCTCTACAATCAAGGAACTCGGGCTTAAGGCTGGCATCTTAAAGTTAACACCAATCCTTCACTTTAAAATTAAAGAACCACAGCCTAACGGAATGCCTATAAAAATGTCCCAAACTTCCTGCATATATGAGATATTTCTTTAAAAACCGATCAACTTTAGGGGCGCCTGGGTGGCTCAGTCGTTAAGCATCTGCCTTCGGCTCCGGTCATGGTCCCAGGGTCCTGGGATCGAGCCCCACATCGGGCTCCCTGCTCAGCAGGAAGCCTGCTTCTCCCTCTCCCACTCCCCCTGCTTGTGTTCCTTCTCTGGCTGTGTCTCTCTCTGTCAAATAAATAAATAAAATACTAAAAAAACAAAAACAAAAACCCAACAACTTTAGATTCCCAAAACCTTCTGCAGAGTCAAATGGACTCCTCTCACCCACAATTTTACAGAATGTCAAAATGATTCACACTATTTCTCAGAAAGGATCTTTGAAAATATTTCCTCAAAATGGAACCAAACTAGTTCCCCAGAGATTGGTTCTCAGTATCTTGTTTTTCCTGAAAACAATGACAAAAATCCAACAGAAGCAATGATTGGGAAAACAAGACAGCTATCTGGCCCATATTTTAAAAGACATCATATTACCCGTATCTTTTTTTGAATGAGCTCATGCTCTGCACCAAGTCTCACTGCCAAGCTCCTAAATTTGGATGGCAAATACAATATTTCCCCTTTTAACAAAAGAGGAATTTGAGACAAACGAGTAGAAATATTTAGCCTGAGAAAAGGCACCAAAATATCAGCAGAATTCAATTAAAATATGTATTTTTCATTTCAGAGCTTTCTTAGGCTCAAGGGAGGACCTCTGGTAAAGATCTGGGACCTTCCTGCATGATTTGAACCCCCCCTTCCCCCTCCCCCCACCACCTGTACTTTGATGACACAGACATCTGGGTGTCTGGGGAGAGAATTCTGCCTTTGTATCTGTACCCTCGCCCCACCCTTCCTAAAAAGCTAGTAAAACAGCCTAATGAGAAAGAGCAAATTCTCCAGCTCATCAGAGATACCAGAAAGCTTGGCTCCTTGGGACAGAACCTGACATGGCTCCAAGGCCATCACACCATGTGGCCCCTCACTGCTGCCCAGTTCATGGCCCTGGGCTCCACACCAGTGCCATCGGTGACTTCCTTCAAGCTTTATAGCATCACCACCTTCCTTCCTGCCACAGCCTTGAATGTAAGTAATCCTCACCACCTTCTCTGGGCAACCACACCAGGTCAGGGCCTTTTCTGGAGCACTCTCACCCTGCATTCTTCCTAGTAACACTTTCTCACCATTTATTCAATCAATGAATAAATCAAAAATCAAATTAAGCATCTAATACAAGTCAGGCTCTGTACACACTCATTTCAGAGTGGAAAAGTAGTTTGGCAAGTTAGGTCATTTGCCTAACGATTCATTTACAAATTCACAATTTGTGACAATATGATGATAAACAAAATAGATGTGCTTCATCGTCTCTTGGAGTTTAGTACCTCAGCTCCCCAGTTATAATTCTTCAATCACTTTTGAGTGATTTTTTAAAATGCCTCTGCTCCCAACTAGACAATAAACTGTGCAAGTGAGAGATTGTGTCTGCTCTGTTTTTAGTAAAGCAGATACTTTAGAAATGTAAGGAAGTGCATGGTACCTAGCAGGTGTCAATAAATACTTCTTGAATTCATAAGAACAGAGATACTGAGGATCTCTTCAATTGGCAAAAGACATTGCAAGAACAGGGTTCAATAAATTATCTTTGCTAACTAATGAGAAGAACTTAATTGATTTACATTCATAAGTGAAACTCCAATTTACATTAACAGCCTAATATAACCATTTCTGTTCTTGAAAAGCGTAAGTGGTTACCCCCGAAGTAATCTGTATTTTTAGCAGTGCCCCTTAGATTAAACACAAGCTTTCTGATGAGTTCTAGACCCATTTGTTTTTGCATCGATTAAATTAATTTCCATTTGAAATTATATTCTAGGCATTTCATAAGAAAAGGCCAAGAATAATTCAGGAACACTCATCTGCCTCCAATCTATATAATGTTTTAAAAATTGGATGCCTGCCCTGCAATAAGGCTGTACTTTATAATGTTCAGAGCTCTGGGCTCGGAGGTACCAGTTACACCCACGCCACGGCCCTAAACATCTCGTTTCTGCTTTGCACTGACTTATCGATATTGACAAGAACACTTTTGTAATCATTATCACCAGGGGTGTCGGAAATTAAATTTACCACGCAAGATAAATTTAGGCCTCCTTTTTATCAATTCTATACTACTGCTGCCTTTATTTTATAGAGGTAGTATCTGATATCTTGGAAATGTAACTTCTTTTTCTTTAAATAAAATCCTGGCTGCGAGAGAGCCAATGGCAGTCATAAAATGTAATACAACTAACAGAGCCGCATCCTGCTGGAGCCTGTGCTGGGTTTTATAGCGTATACGCTCTATCTACTCAGGCAGAGGAGATGTTTACTAGTGCTTTCAAGTGTTTTAAACAGGGAGAGCAGGAATAGAAAGGGAGATGTAAATTTATGGCCATTCTGTTAAGACTATTAAATCAATCTCTTTTTCTCCCCCTCTTTAATGACTGATTTCTGCGCCATTAATCTGAATTAGTCATGCAGTCAGCCTGATTCATTTAAGTTAACCAAAAACACGGTTGGATTGGTTTCTGATGTACTATTGTCACGAAAAAAAAAAATCCGTTTTCAAAAATCTGATATTTTTTCCTTGTAAAGAGCTAACGGCTCTTTTAAAAGACCCTTTATAAAAGACCCTAAATGCCTGAACAGTTTGGCTTTCGCCATGCATGGGTCAGGCTCAAAGACATGACGAGATGGCTTTTCAATTAGCCAATAACTTCTCAGTTGCATCAATTATTCATAAAGTTACACTTAGAAAAGGCAAGTAAATGCAGATCAAAAGACATGAAATAAACAATGATTTTGAATGCAGTCTCAAATAAATGATATACATCTGATTGGCTGGGGAAAATTTTTTCTTTATAGAGACGTATCTTTAAGTAAAATTTCTTCCTGTTTGTAAGTCGTTAATAAGCTTCCTCCTTGCTTCATAAGGACAAATAAGGAGCCCTCTGATTATGAGCCTTGTCATTTACATGTGATTGCTGCTTGCATTCATTCACCACCAATGAATAATTCATGGAAACATTCACTAACACACTTGTCTAGATGTTCTGTAGGGGCAGAGCTCCCTGAGCTTACAAACACCCACCCCCACCCCAACTCTTAAGTCAGCAATTCTGTTTTGCTTTCTTCTGGACTCGCAGCTTGTCAGTTATCATCTTTTAATGAGTAAGTCATGGTGGACTCCACACCCTGTACAGTCGCCCCATACCTATGATCCAAATATATGGCATCATTTTGCAGCTGAAGGACAAAAGCTCCAATTGCAAAAGACTTCAGCAAAAACAGAAGGGCTCTAGAAAAGATCATCTGGACAACCTCTACTCATCCTTGCACTTTCCAAGTTCTCCCTCCTAGGTCACCCCCACTAATGCCTTTACCTAACCTCTTCCTGAAGCTCAAGGCAGGGTCTCTTAGACAGTCTTCAAGTACCCGTCCCAGGAGTACTCCACCCAGCCACTTGCCAGGATTATTTCAGTTCCTTAGGAGGAGGCGCTAGAAACTATTAGCTCCACTGGCAGGAGAGGGGATGTGTCAGGGATTGCAGGAGGAGGGGCTTAGGCCAGCTGTGACCACAGGGAGGGACACAGGCTGCTAAAAGCCCGATTCTTCAGGTTCTGTTCTTAATGATAGAGTGACACCAAGTGCTGAGAGGGTAACTTGTCCTCCAAGGAAACACCACAAGGAAAGAGGCATTGCTTCAACGCTCAGCAAACTCCTCACCAGGTTACATCCTGACAGACAGCCACCAACTCTAAACCGTGGCTGTAATCAAATAACCAGAAACTGTAGGAGAGGGTGTGAGAGCCTAAGGAAAGCCTTGTCAGGCAGGGCTGAACACGATGTGGGCAGGGGGGAGGGGCAGAGAACTTGGAGAAGGCTCCGAAGACGGCACGGAGAAATACTGGAAGGCCAGAAGGGAAGACCTAAATGGAAAAGCAAAAGGAACAAGACTGGGAGATGACGAGAGCAAGCTTCAAGTTTCCAATTTACTATATTCAGAGAATGGTGACCAGTTACTTTCAAAGCCAACCAAAGCAGAATAATAACTGTAATAAAACAGCAACACGTGGGATTTACGTTAGAAAAAAAGAGTATCTCCCAAGAACGAATAGTGTAAAACAATTAAATGGCTTACTGAAGTTTTGGAATTTCCTCTTATTAGGCTCTTAAAAAATAGATTCGTCCCCGTCTGGCAGGGTTTCTAGGGAGGAGGACGAGGAACTGGCAGACCTCTCCTAGTCCTAAATTAGGTCTATTATTTTCACTTATTCCAGTCAGAGTGGCTGACAGAAATGATAGAGATAATGCTGGCTGCCATCATTAACCAGTAAATCGAATAAAGCAGCCTTGTGTGGCTGACAAGGCATAGGCTTCGGGCCGCCTGCTGGCCCCGTCACGGCCCATAAGTGTATGATCTGTACAAGTCCTTTAACTTCTCTGTTTTCTCATCAGCAAAGACAGGGTTATACTGCCCACTTCCTAAGTATGGTGTGAGGGTGCCTTGATAATCATATATAACATAATATCTTGTATATGTTTGGCCCCTGGAAGATGATCGATGTATATTCTATTCAAGAGATGATTAATCTATTTTAGAAGATAAAATTATTGCTAGTGTCATTTTACAATACAAAGTAAAATGATATGGTTCTCAATTTTAGGGTGAAGTAGTTTGGAAAAAAGACCCAGAAATGTCCAGCCTCTCTGAGGGATCTGAGTGTCTTTTCTATCACTGTGAGACCTGGTATCTCGTGGTGCATTATCTTCTCAGGAAAACCTGCCCTGATTTCTCCAGGCCAAGCTGATCCCTGCTCTGTGTTCTCACAGCATGTACTAATATCTCCACCAGACTGGAGAGAGAGTATCACAAAACACAAAGCTTAGCACATACTAGGAGCCTTGTAGAGGTTTGTTGAATGACTTAATGAGGTTACCTCACTGTACATGGTCTCTCATTTCCCGGCAGTACCCCAATGACACATCCATGACAGGATTCTTATTAAGGATCATGATAACCTGAAACACTATCCTGAAGGGACAGTCAACTTATCATTGACTTGAGCAAGGGGGTGGGGGGAGGGGCAGAGTTTCTAGGAAACTGGGATCCTCCTTGAGCAACATTTCCTGAGCTACCTTTCAAGTTCTCCTACTTGGCAGCAGCACTTATCATGAGCTAAATTGATATTAATCTCAAACACTTAATAAAATAATAGCAATAAAGTTCATAATAATGATACTTGGCATTTACTTTGCACTTTGCATCCAAGGATCTCAAAGGGCTTTGCAATTTTCAAAGCTATTCATGGGCTGGACACACAAGTAAAGAAGCCATTGCGTATTGCTTCCCTGTGGACAGAGTTGGTTCTATTATTATGTTCTGAGGTTGAGACAGTGTGTACAAACACACCCACTATCCACAAACACCCCCAGACATCTACATGCTAAGAGGCAAAAGTGATAAACAGACGTTTGGTTCCAAACACATTTTTATCTGTACCAGCCTGGTCAAACCTTGGAGTGTAGATTTGTGTTTTGATAGACTTGTTTTATTATGATGATTCTTTCAACCCCCTCTTGGTGTATTTATAGGTATAATTGGAAATTCCATGTCTGTTCTTTAAATGCATAAAGTTTTAAAGGGCTTATTTTCCTTTTTAGTTCATTTAGTTCAAAAAAGGAAATTTTGCTTAGGCTTAAACATACAGGGGTTTATACATAAAGCATCTCTTCTAAGGCACTTTTCCCTTCCTTGGTGGCCTTGCATTTGCCAAAAAGAGTGACTTGCTCAGTTTCCCATATTATTCCCCAGACAGCCCTATTCCTACTTCCAAACAAATGTGGTATTTGGGGTTTCAAGTTTAAAATGTAATTTGGTATCATTTCAGATGTCTTCCTACAGCTTAATAAACATCTTCCCCAGAGGGACTTGGGATCTGATTTTAATTTGTGGTAGGGTTATGGTCACAGTAAATGTCAATTTTAGCTATCGACAATAAGCCCGACTAGAAGTAGAAATTGTATGTGAATGACAGTACATTTATAGGGTATGTGGCATATTATGCTTGCTCATAGTTGACTGTTCCCCAAGAAATCCCTTCACTGATCTGTGACGAAAGTCTGGTTTCTCTTCAGGCCTCTGAATATCAGCCACTCATCAGAAGAGAATGTGTCGATCTGAAGATCATAAAAAGATTCAGCAAAGTAACCGAGCCCTTCATGGCATGGCTTTGAATCCTAACACCCCAGCAAACATGGCCCTGCCTCAGCCACTGGTGTGCATGGTGATCCTGGGCTGTGTTCTCAAGACCTCCTCAGAGTTTCTATTCCTTCATGTATAAAATAAGGTGGCTGAGCCAATGATCTTCAAGGACCTTTCCCACTCTAAAGTTTATACAACTGGGTACGATCAAGAGTGGGTAAGCTGACTTATGGAGAGGCCCAAACTTCAGTAGGGGGTGAGTTTTTCTCAAAGGTGGGGACAAATGGGTAACTTGTCACTGGCCTCTCTTGGACATTCCCTTTCCTTGAACAAAAGGCAGGTTCCAAAGATCACCGAGTACCTGTAACATTTAGCCAAGTAGGGCATAAACCAGGAGTGCTGAAGGGTAAGAAAGGGGAGTAGTTTATTCTCACACATGAACAATGGTCCTTTTAATAGCATAAAATAAAGGTTTCACTCCTTTGTGCACCAGAGTTAGTCACTTATTATTAAACAGAATCACATTCTTTAGGAGAGGTAGTCAGGTCCTCAAATAAGCGGTTCTGTCTGTTCAGTGGGGTGCCATCAGGCCCATTGGGATTGGGAAAAACTTGGGCATTCTGAGAATGACAAAAGTCCTCCAAGTCTGAGAGCTGCCAGGAAAAACATTTTCACTGTTGAGTAGTAAATGCTACCTTGCCCTACCTACTAAAGAGCTAGGATAACATTCCCTAAGTGCTTATGTTATGCCCTATGGCCGATCGTGTCCGTGGTGCCTGGGATGGTTAATTTTATGGGTCTGCTTGACTGGGCCATGGCGTACGCAGATGGCTGGTTAAACATCATTTCTAGGTGAAGGTATTTCTGGAAGAGATCAGCTTGTGAATGGGTGAACTGAGTAAAGCAGATTACCACGCCCCCCCCCGCCCCTGCCAAAGGGGTGGGTGGGCATCCTCCAAAGTGATGTAGGCATCACCCAACCTATTGAGGTTCTAAATAGATTTTTTTTAAAAAGGAGAAAGGTTGAGTTCTCTCTCTTTCTCTTTCTCTCTGTCTGATTGAGCTGGAACATCAGCCTTCTCTTGCCTGTGGACTGGAATTTATACCATCAGTACTCTTGGTTGTCAGGCTTTTGGACTTGGCCTGAAATTTGTATCACTCAACTGGCTTTCCTAGGACGCCAGCCATGAGACAGTAGATGGTAGGACATCTCAGCCTCCATAATTGGCATGAGCCAATTCCTTATAATAAATCATATATGATTATATATTATAATATAATAAATTTTATATATTTAATATTATATATATATATTCCATATCTTATTGGTTCTCTTTCTCTGGAGAACCCTGAGTAATACAGTGCCTCCTTTTATTTTGCCTCCTTTTCTTTAGAAAGTGTCCTATATTTCTTTAAACACATTTGATAGCAGTGAATTAGTGGAATCTAGGCAGTAACTTTGACATCCCTCATCTACTTCCAATCATTCACTAAGTTCTATCTACTCCACCCCCAAAATAGACCTGGAATCCATCCACTTGGCTCCATCCCCACTACCAAGATCCTAGTCCAAAACACTATGTTCTCTCACTTGGTTTTTCCAGCAATTTCTACCTTCGGTTTCACTCCTCTCCAATCCAGCCTCTGCATTATAGCCAGAATGATCTCCATGAACCAATGATCTAATCATGATGTTTCCCTACTCAACATTTTTCCATGGCTTTCCTCAGCATTTGGAATTTAATAAAATCATCTCTTAAATGTTCTACCTCTTGATGTCTATAGTACTATTTTCTAATCTGACTTGATGTGCTTCACCCACCCTGGCATTCATTCACTCCCTAGGATGTGCAAAGCTCTTTCCTAGCCCAGGGCCTTAATACATCCTATTGCCTTTGCCTGGAAAGGTTAGCCATCTGCTCTTCTGTTGACCAGCTCTTATTCATCCTTAGGTCTCAGTTTAAACATCACTCTCTTAAAATTTTCTCTGACCCCAAATCAGAGGTGCCTCTAATTTAGAGGGTTTTGTAGCTCTGTGTGCTTTTCCTTCATGCAATGTCTAATAATATGTTTATAGATATGATTATTATTTAGTGTCAATTTTTTTTAAAGATTATTTATTTGAGAGAGAGAGAGAACGGGGAGAGGGGCGAAGGGAGAAGAAGGGAAGCAGACTCCCCACTGAGCACAGAACCCAATGCAGGGCTCTCAATCTCACGACCCTGAGATCATGATCTCAGCCAAAATCAAGAGTTGAACACTTAACCAACTGAGTCACCCAGACACCCCTATTTAGAGTTAATCATTATCATTATGCTCCTACCTCCCTGACGGCAGGGACTATACATCTTTTGATTGCCAGAGGTAAAGTAGTTCTGATTTCTTTTCCCATTGGGAAAATCTGGAGAAGAAAGGAGAATACCATAATATAGCTGAAAAGAGTTCTAAAAGTTAAGAGGATTGATCTAACATAAGTGAGTACCATGGTGTTTGCCTACATGCTATTAGTAAACAGATCTTTCTGCCTTTCTGAAGCTGGGGGCTATTTCTTTTGGGAAAAGCAAAAATGCCAAATGGAAACGTCCATTCCAGGGCTTATAATTTTTGCTTTAGGTCAATGCTGAAGCATTCAACTGTTCTTATGACAGTTAAGTGTTTTCCATTTTTGCCAATGGTTTCAATTGTTGAGGCTCTCCAGAAGGGTCAAAACCCATAACTTTTATGTAAGGTTCCCAAGCATCGAATATATATGCCAAGAAAACCTCTTTAGTTAAAACAGGGCATGAAAAACTATAGTTATAAGTGCCTTGGACTGCCTTCCTTATAAGGCAGAACACTGAAAAAAAGATCTGTTTTTTTACTCAAAAACAAAGTAAACAAAATCAATGATTTCAAAGTCCAGTGTGGCTGAGAGAATTCATTTTCTTAATATGGTGTGGGCTCAGGAGTGATGGGGAGAGAGTAGACATACAGGAATGACTGTCTACTGCAGGCTTCTGGCAAACTTTTTGGCCTATTGGTTCACAGCCAGTGTTTTTCTTCATAAATGAATTCCACATCTTTATTAAGTTAAGTATTTCTTTTTTTATTATTATTTGAAACATACTTTAAATATTTTGTTTTATGACGTCCTGGAAATTGATACAATTCCTTCCAGATCAAGGAAGATGGAAAAATCAATTACCTTTTTTTTACACTAAGAGTGATTACACAAAAATTATGCCCCAATGTATCCATTACTATGAATCTCATTTGACATCCCGTGTGAAGGAAACAAGACCGCCAGAATGAAAGGTATCTTTCCGATTAGATGAATCAGTTATTTTCACAGAAAAGTCCTAATGGTTACTAAATAGAAATACACCCCTAGTGTGACGTGATTTGTAGAATACTATCTAGTAAGAATTATAGATTTTAAATTACAATTGATCTTTTATAAGAAAAATCCTTGCAAGAACAAATCAAAAGACATCAAAAGCCTGAAGTGAGCATCTGATGTCAGATCCTTTACACAAACAAGTTACAGTTTGCAATCCAGAAACTGAATTTTATTAAAATGAATTTTATCCGACATAGATGGAATTTCAAAGTTGGCCCATTTACAGATGAGTTAATTGGCTTTATCCAAAAATGGAGGAATTTTGAGGGTCCTTTAAATCATGAGAATTGTTAGTTCAGAAATGGAGAGGACAGAAAAAAATGAAGCCCAGCCCTTAGCAGAAACTACAGTTGCCTTCCCCACTCTTCAAAACCAAGTTCTCAAAACCTCCTAATGGGTTTCACTGTTTTCTTTCCCGTGCTTATCATAATCAGGGAACCACACATTTGCATCCCTAATGGACCCTTTTCAAAAGTGTGTTGACATTTCAGTAGGTTTTGAATAGCTCTTAATGCTTCTCTCAATTTGGTCAGGTGCCCACAGATCTCCTTATATGGGTCTCAACGTACAGACTGTCTGCTTTACTCATGGGTTGTTGTTTTTTTTTTCTAATCCCTGGGAACCTATCTTAATTATACTCTTAAAAAAGTGAAAACTCAGAAGTCAGATGACTCAGAAAATGAGCATCTAGCTGGATATCCACACGCAGGGCAGCCTCTTAACTACATCTGTGAACTCACACACAAGTCAGAGGTATCATCCCTTGTGCGGTAAATTCACTTTTTTGAGCTTCTATTTTTGTCGGAAGGAAATAGATATAAATAAGACCATCAAGATAAACATAGGTTAGGGGAGAAATTTGAAATCAGGCAGGGAGCTCTTCTGAGCAAGAACTACACTGCACTTTACTCCTTGCATTTTCTACAAGAACTAAGAACCCAGAGGGCTTGCAGAGAGGCAATTTCAGTCCCACCTACTTTCTGTGGCTTCAATAAAAAATGTGATCCAACAAAAACATAACTAAAATTATTTTTTTAAGTTTATTTTTTTAAACATTTACTCAGCTCCTGCTATGTTTCAGGAATGGGGGATGGGAGTGAATAAAAGATCATCCCTGCCCTTAAGAAATTCATCATCTATTAAGAGAAACAGACAAGGCATGGAAGTCAGGGCAGGGGTGTAATGGGAACCCCCCCCCAATGATATCTAATACCATGGAGGCTTGGCGGGGAGGGGTCCTGGAAGAGGAAACGCAAGAACTGCTTCAGGAAAGATGAGATGTTAGCTCTGCACTGCATGTACACACACGTGTGTTGGGGGGGGGGGGGGGGGATACTGGTGGTAGGGGCTCCGGCCTGAGTTAACCATCTGTGCAAGGCAGGTTGTTAAAGTACATCAACACAGGCCAAAAAGATAGTAAATAATTACTGTGGCTCATAGCTTAACATGAGATGAAAATAATCTCTTTGGAAGGTAACGATCCCTACGCAGAAATACATGCTATCTGATGTGTGTTCACTCAGTCTGATCCCCTTGTAAAGGCCAGATTGGGAGGGAGGTACTGGGAGCTCTGGGCAGGGGCTCAGCATTTTTCAGAATCAAAGGAGTCCTTCTTGGCCCTATTATCCTATATTAAATTGCATTGGAAAAGGTAAAAATGCAGCTAGAATTTGGCCCTAGTTTTTCTGATTCTGAAGCCTTTTCCAAGACAGAAATTTGGTATCCCTTGAGTTTTCTCTCCCAGATTTCTAGTTTTCCTTTCTTACCTTGAGCTCAATAAACATAGATGGGCACGAGATGGATGTATATTTTAACCATCACTTTTACGTAGCATTTTCATCGGAGGTGCTGAAAGTAGTTTTCTGTGTTTTTTGTGACTTTTACTCTCCCCGTTTGGGTACTCTTCTTTCAACAAATTAATTCTGGTTCCTAGGGAGGAAGGTCCTACCTCAAAGCACTGTGTCAGATGCTGCACTAACAAAATAATAGATCTGCCCATTACTTCCATCATAGAGTTAAAACATATAGATTTAAAGATAGGGTTTGTTTGGTTTTGGTTTTTGGTTTTTGGTTTTGGTTTTTTTGGTCTACATAACTTGAAACCTTTTGAAAAGTACATTGTTGTCCCTTCGTTTCTAAATCGATATTGGCAGTCACTGAATGCACCCTTTCTTTCAGAGGAAAGAAAGGAAGGAAGAAAGGAAGGAAGTTAGGAAGGAAGCAGGCAAGCAAACCTTGGTGATCCTGCTTAACTATGAAGAGGAAATAAGGGCATGAGACAAGGTAGCTTCAGAAAGTGGGTGGCCCGGCCCACGCCTTCCCATCCAGACTCCTGCTCTCACTTTCTTGCAGCTCCTTCAAAACCCACTCCTTCTGAGCTTTTGCATATGAAAAATGAGGCTGTAAAAGTGTCAGCGGGCTTTTGATTAGCTAGTAGTAAGAGCTAGTAAAAGATAATTGGAGGCCATTTCATCTGTAAGATGCACAACTCTCCCCAGATCAATCCCTGGGTCCTTAATCTGTTGCTCCTGAGTTTCCTCATGCCAGCAAGGATTCTGAAGTTGTGGAGAAGCTCTAAAACAGCTTATCAAATAAAGAAGCTGTAACAGAATTCAAGTTTCCAAGATAATTCCCTGCAATTTGAAAACCTCAACCAATGCCCTGCCTCTATAATATACAGCATTTCCACACTGCGGCTCTTTTAATAAACCAATGGCTATTTCCCTTCAATCTGTTTGCTTTTAGTGGGCTTTTTTCCCCTCTCCAAAGAAGCTGGAATTATACTGTCAGACAAATGACTAGAATAACCGTGCATTGCTCTAGACACCAATGAATAAAATATATCAAATACTGCATATCCCTAGAGTGTATTATTCCACTTAGAAAATGGTATAATTGCCTTTGGGTACTATAGGGGGCAAAAATCCAAGTATTTTTGAGTTGTAGGGCTATTTTCTGGTAATCGCCTGACTTGAAACTTTAGTTTGTCAATCAGACAGTTCTCTTAGCCCCATAAATGCCTTTTTTTTTTTTTTTTTTTTTTTTTTGGTGGGGTGGGGTGGGAGGTTATTGAAGGAGAACTAAGAAAATGGCTAAGCTCCACAGGCCCTTTTTCTTGTCATAAAGTTGTTGTCAAAAAGATTCGCTATTATGTCTGGGATGGGTGAACTCCGTGGCATTTTGCATTCAGTAAAAATGTCTCAAACCATTTTTCAAACATTTTGAGGTTTGGCAAAAACCTGAAATCCATCTTGCCAAGCACTTTCCCCCCTTAATTCTTAAACCCATGTGTCTTTCAAGGGAAATTTAATCCGTATGTTTCTGATTCATTTACACTTAACTCATCAAAATGGTGTTTTGTAAGAGCTATTTGATGTTCAAGAAGTCTTATGAGCTTCTCTTTTTATAAGTCTGAAAAGCCTTTCTTTCTGAGAACCAGAAAATTGTATTTTACCAGCTGTAAACCAAATGATTTGAACTGTGTTAAAAATCAGGAACCTGCTGAATTTAGGAGGCAAGGAGAAAGCAGACCCAATGACATAAATAAACGTCCTCACAGGTCTGCCTGCTCACGCACCTCCCGAAGACTTTTCCAAAACGCCCTCTTTCCCTGAAGAAGCCTAGCCCACGGGGCCCAAGAACAAGCTGTAAAACCGAAGCAGGAAAGAACAATGGTCCGAGAGCAAAACTTCCCATAGATTCTGAAGATTTCCAGTAGAGAATCCTAGCTCAGAATCAACAGAAGTGAAACCTGGTGTGTTCCATTAGATAAATCTATTACCTAGGAGATAAAATGTCATTGAATTCCAGGACTAGAGGGACTCACGAGATTTCTAGCCCAGTATTGTTCGGATTGTGGGAGGGTGACTTAAGGGAGTAGCTGTGGGCCAGTCGGGGCTCTGTTTTCTATACTTGGCTTCCACATTAAGACATTTTTACAGAAAGTACTCTGAGAGTAAATTCAGTTTAAAAACAAATACCTTAATTTTATATGAGGACCCTGAGGTTTGGGGAAGGAATCTCGGAGTTGGGACAGACCTGGCCATATGACCCAGGTCTCCTGACCTTTGTCCTGCATTCTTGCTATGTATCCGCCAAACCAATGCTTTTCCGACTCTGGATGTAGTTCCTTGGTGGGTCAGTTGGTGAGAAATTGGTGAAATCAGTTTAATCTGACATGACTAGTATCTTAGAAAAATGAATAGAATATAAGATACCCAAGAATGTATACCCAGTAAAAATTAAGTATGATGTCATCAAACCAGATACACACACATCCACATGTACCTAAGCACACACATGCGAGTGTACAGGGCTACAAGATAAAATAATATTTCTTACTGTTGTTCATATCAAAAAAGTTTCAAAACTGCTTTACCGTACAGAAAAACAGGTTTCTTTCACTGGTAGTTCAGCCAGTAGTAGTTTTCAGTTTGCCTCATTAAAGACCACATGACTAAAGAGACCCCAAACGATACTTCTCACTCCAAGAAGGAAATCCTATGAATCACTGGCCTATTGCACCAAAGATGGCTTAATCCACAGATTGGGAGAAATGGACAAGGAACAAATGTGTGGTGGAGGAGGGCCAGATACCTAGGTGAGAAAAGAAAGGGTCATCTCCATCCTCATATGATTTACGAACGGCAGGAATGATTTCCAGCTTGCATCCACTGCACAGTGGACGATTCAGACATATTAGCACCAGCATATTTCCAAAGTGCATTTTCCAAGCACTTAACAATCATTAATTAGTTAGAAACATCCTTTCAAGGTCGGGAGGCACAATAGTTCATCTACACACAGCAGAGCTCTGGAGACTTCAGGGAAGCTGAATCGTACAGCACCTGGATAATTACTGTGGGAAGATTAATGGGGTTAACTGGCTGTGAAGAATCTTGTGATAAAGCATTATGAAAAGTGCTGCCCCTGAACTGTGAGATGTCAGAGTTGGCATCCTTTGTGCCTAACAGCTGAAAGCTGCCTCCATGGCAAAGGATGCAAAGTCATTAAAACAACTACGAATTACCCTTTGCTCTCTTTTTTCAAAATCGTAATGAAGTGACAAGTTTTCTGTGGTCACAAAGTGCCTGAGTCTCTTTGGGATTAAAGTGTGAAGTGGGTTGTGTTGGGAATTGTGGTCTAAAACCGGTCCCTAGGTGGGGAGGAAGAGGGAGGAAGCAGCGAGTTTCAGAGCCCAGAGGTCACATCCTGCAGGTGGGTGGGTGCTGGTTCTGGGGTGGATTCCAAACTCTGTCTCACCCAACACGCACTCGGCACTCAGCGCAGTGAGGGCTGGTGCAGGGAGAGGGAGGAAGGCGAGAGTGGTGGGAAGCAGAGAGTGCCAGACTCCTGGACACTGACCCCACCTCATTTATGGCCCAGGGACAGCACGCCCCACCCACTAACTAGACACCAGGGAGCTTTTGGCTGGAGGTGGAAAGCAAGCTATCTTGTCCATCTCCCCATGCCTCCCTCCAGACCAGAGGGTGGAGTCTTTCAACTGTGAGGTGCCTGAAAGACTCCCAGCTTCTCCAAGCCAGCTGGTCGGGCTCCCCTGTCCCCCTGCTCATCTAAGTCTTTCTTGGCACTCTCCTCACCATGCCATCCCCAGGAGCCAGAACTCAAAAGGGGACTGGAAAGCATACACTTGAGCGAGAAGATGGAGCTCCTGGCACCTGGAAGCCCAAGAGCCTGGCACGGCAGAAATGTGCTCCTCACTGCATCAGAGCCTGCTCCTGGCCCCGCCACCAAATAGCTTTATGCTAATTCACCTCTCTGCTGTGTGGATACTGGATAATTCATCACATCCCTGGGTGGCCTCACTTTCTGAGACTGTAAGATGTGTGGTTGGGCTGAAGGATCTCTAAGGTTCCTGCCTTATCGATGCATTTAGAATTATGGGATTATTATTCTACAGCTACGGAAGTTCTGGAAGGTGAGAGGGAAGCCTAATGAAATGGCATCCCTTGTGACCTGCACACTGAAGCTTCCTCTTTGCCTTGGATGGAAGGAAAAGGCCAAAGAGCAGCCATGTTCTAAGCTAGGTCAAGATCTGAATTAAAAATAGTGTGGCTAGAGAGAGGCCAGTGTGCAATCGTCTGAGGGTGGATACTGCCCGAGAGCAGACTGAAGGCGAACATGCAACGCAAGAGTAATTTACATCTACATTTACACTAAATGGGTTTATCATAATTGCTGTTATTATGATTAATTCCAGAGGAATTAAAGGAGATCAGCCCTTTGCTGCATGGCTGCTGAGCTGACTGAAGTATTAAAATAAATAAGAAGGTCAAGAAGACACAGATGCAAAAGAAAAACTGCTTTATGCCATCTAAAAGAGAAACCTACTACTTAACTAAAAGCGGTGGAAAAAAAGAAAGACCCACCTCCTCTTGGCGCTGAAATAAACTGCTTTATGGTGAGATCCTAGACCTCATTTTCTGGCTAGTGCAGAGATCTGGTCACACAGAATAGGGTCCATGATAGGATTCTCTCCTCATCTCGCCTACTGCTCACAGTCTCACCTGCATTCTGTGACTCATTTTACCTGTCCAGGAAGGAACTACTGAATGACAGCATTTCTCTCTCCCTTATGGATGCCCAAAATATGTCATTATCCAGACTTCCAAAAAAGTCAACTGGTCCCATTTGGTCCCATTATTAAATAACTAACATTTACTGAACACTTAGTATGCCGAGGGCTTTATAGTTATCATTTCATGGATTCTGTCTCAGAGATGAAATAAATGCAGCTCAGAAACTTTCAACAGACTGTCGAAAATCACACAGCTAGCAAGTGGCAAAGCCAGAGCTGGAACACAGATCTAACCCCAACATGATTCAAAGGGCACAATCACAGGAGCTATGTTGGACTTTGAATAAACAGGTTCCACCTTTGCAAAGGAGCTTGCTTTATAGACTTTCCTTTCCCAGTGACATGAACCCCACTGAGGGCAGAAGGGCAGAGCCAAGGGGGCAGCCGGGTCCATAGGCTAGAAGAGGCCCACCTGGCATCTGCACCATATCAGTATGTGCGCAGCTCAACATGACCTCAATTCTTCAAAGATCTTTGATTTATAGGGGAAAAAAAAAAGTTCATGGGCTCCTAAAACACAGTAACTCATGGTAGGTATTCCAGCTTATATAACACAGCCCCTTGGCCCCATTTCCACCTCCCATTAAGATGAGTGATTGAGTCTGTGCATTCATTAATAGATACCTTGGCATTCATTTGGAGCCTTATTATTTTTTCCAGGCTTGGCATTTTTGGACACATCCAGTTCTATTTCAGTCATTCAGACGGCAAAGAAAGAAATTATAAGGTAGAATTCAACTTTTGGTATCCTGTGGAGAAAAGGAAGACTCTGCTGATAGCTAGATGGGCTTCAGCTATTGTACAACTACTCTCGCGCTCTCCATAATGATTGCGGACTATTGATTAATTCTTCTTGGGTACAGTGTTGCTTCATCAATCATTAAGTAAGCTCTCCTGCCAGGGTAGGTGCAGGAAGAAAAGATGTATGGACTTGTTATAAAGCGCATATGTACTACGCTGTGGACTTGGGAGTTCTAAGGCAAGTCAATTTCAGTTTTCAAGGATGTAAGTAGCCAAGGACCTGCGCTTGTCCAACAGAGATTCATCAAATACACACCTCTGAAAGCATTAGCGAACTATTTAATAAGCCTAGGGAAGTTGGCTTAAAAATCACAAATATGGACCACGGAATTTTGATTGGCCTTGCCCACCCTTACCAGTGCCACTCATTTCATTTTCTTTCCTCCCCTTGACTATTCCCCATATCCCTGAGCTATGAGCACTCACTCAGCTACTTGCACACACATCTTTCTGCAAACCAATGCAAAAGGAGTCCCCTTCAAGGTCAAAGGCCCATGTAAGCCAAACAAGAAGGGAGCAGAAAGGAGAAGCCAGTGTTCAAACCACTCCTTCTTCTTTTTTTTAAGTGCAGTTCCAGATTTGCCCATCCCACTTTTTTTTTTAATTGACATATAATGTATTATTGGTTTCAGAAGTACAGGTCAGTGATTCATCAGTCTTATATAATACTCAGGGCTCATTACATCACATGCCCTCCTTAATGCCCATCACCCACCCATCCCACTTCCTATCAGGCACACGGCAGTGCTCATTCTCGCTCTCATCAGTCCACACTAATTTCTGCCTCTTAATGTTGACCTGGCCTTCCTGGCCATCACTTACTAAGTAAAATCTGAGACATCGTTTGTATCACTGGACTTGAGACAGCCTGGGGCCCACTTCCAGCATAGACTCGGGGATCCTAGAATGGAGCCCTTGTTGTACGTTTTGGGCCCCACTGCTGTTATATGATTCCATCAAACTCGCCATCATCACACTTTTCCACTTGCCACACCTTGGAAATCCCTTTCTCTTCAGTCTCCAAAACACCAGTTTTCCCACCAGAGAAGATACAGGGGAGGTAGCAAGCTTAAAAGGCAGCCTTACCCAATTCAAGATACGCATTAACCACATATGCTATTGCAAATATAACCTTCTCTTGTTCAAGCCCGGAATGGGATCTGGTTCTCAGGAGTGAATTCACTCATCTCCATTTCACTTCATTTCCCATTCACAAAGCCACAGCTGAGCGTGCATGCAGATGCAAGAGTCTTCTTCCCAACTGGCCCTGTTTTCATCTCTCCCTCCACTCAGGGCGCTGGAAATTTGGCAAGTCCTCACTTACTTTAATCAGAATGGCACTTTCACCTCTCTCATACCTGGCGTGATGTCAGACCTTGATTTTCTGGATAAAAAGCAGCATAAGAGAAGACAGGCTGGGAAGGTAGAAGCCTGAGTGATGTGTAAACCAGCTGCTCAGGGAGAGTCTGAGGTGGGTTACCTGCACAGAGGCTTCTCCTGGCAGATCCTTGACTGCCTCACTGTAGCAGCAACTACGACGTACTTCCTGTGATCTCACTGCAGGCTGGGGGAGGGCTGGGGGTGGGGGTGGGGCTTAAAACAGACCCCCACCCCTCACAACCCATGTGGTAGGTATGGTTATCCTCATGTCACACAGAAGATAGAAATGACGGCACGGTGAGGTGCAGTGGCTTGCCCAAGACACACAACCAGCAAGTGGAAGAGTGATTGGAACACCGGCCTTTGGACCCCAAAGGTCATGCTCTTTTCAGAAAACCCTACACTACTTCTCCGATCAAGAGATGCTTGACCCCTGGTGCCACAGGTATATCCACCAGGGCAAAACTGAGGGGACAAGAAGAGGGGTGCTGAGCTCAGCACTGGTTATGGTTAAGCTTAGGCACGGACAGTTGGCATTCCTCAGCCCTGGGCCTGGCATACAGAGGGAATATGTGTGTGCCTCTTCTGTCATGCCATCAAAGCCTTGCCCCCCCCCTTTACCTGCTAACATGTGAGGCATGGCCCCGGGGGCCCCCTACAGAGGGCAAAGCTGCCATTCAGGCCACATCCCCAAAGAATGTAAAAAATGGACAATGCCACCAAGAATGCCCATTGACAAGCACAGCCTTTAGGCCCTGACCACCAGCATGGTGGTGGAAAGTCTGTCAGTGATGGCAAGGTAGACCTAGCATGGAATGAACTCAAGGGGTTAGAGCTTGTGTGACCTTCAGTTTTCACAGGGATGAAAACAACACACACACACACAAATGAACAAATGAGACAAATAAAACCAGAAAAAGCAATGTCAATATTCGGGTTGTGATATTTACTACAGTTTTCTAAGTTGTTACCATTAGGGGAAACTGGGTGAAGGGTTCACAGGAACACGATTACTTCTTACAAATGCACGTTAAGTCTACAATCATCTCAGTAAAAATGTCAGTTACAAAACAAGAATCAAAACAAAAACTTCAAACACAAGAAAACAATCTCCAAACAGTGGAGCTGATGATTCTTAGCCTTCCAGGCTACCACGGGAATGAAGTGAGATAATATTAGTCGGACCTAAGAGCTCGGTTGAGCTCATGCTCCTTGCCCTGCCTCCCCGTCAGTTGTAAGCAGGACATTTCTGATTATGGGTGAACAACTCAGAGCCAAGTCAACATAAATTGTAATGCTCTAAAAAAAGAAATCATGCCCTCTTTATTCCTGAAGAGTCTCAAGCACACATTTGGCACTCATCAGACTGTGCACAATGACTAATAACCTTCACCAGTGGTTTCGTTTCAGCTCTGGGTAATTTTTCCCCCCAGATAGGCATAGTTGTGGTCCTTCTCCCTATGCACAATTAAGCTGGGTCCATAAATACACACTTTACAGTAAGGCCACTACCCTGGAATTTGGCTGAAGAATAGGGATATTGTTTGGGAAAATTATCTTTCTAAGAAGCACCTATAGTTTTGGCTTTCAAGTTCTTTGAAGTTTTAAAATGTAGCCTTCGACCTCAACTAAAAACTTGAGTTTGTGTTAAAATCCCTGAAACATATCAAGGAGTCATGTGATCTTTTGGGGGAATAAATTCATTACAAATACTGTTCTGTATCATTATGAGTGAATGAAAACTCATGTCTCCTGCATTTTTTAGCACCATTTGAGGCAGCTGGGAAACTTGCAGGGTCTTTTAGAAAAATGTGCTGGATCAGTAAATTCTCCCTTGCTCTTCTGCCACTCTTTCTGACAGACTTGCCCACATAATTATCTCTCTTCGAGGACTCCTTGCAGGTAGCATTTGAAAACTAAAAATTTCACTCGGGGACTCTTCTGTGCCAGAAAAGCAAAAATAGAAAACAGCCTTCAAAGTGGAGAAAGACCTGTTTCTCCTTGCCCTCCTCCCTTTATTTTTTTCTTCCTCCTCCCTTTATTTAAGGCACTAATGCATCTTGAATTCAAATGTACTTTTCTCTGAAAAGTATGCCAAATACCTTTTAGCAAAACTTTTACAGACCATGGACACAGACACAGACACAGAACTTTCCAGCTGGAAGGGACTTCAGAGACCATCTCAGATTGGTTCCACACATGGGGGAAGGGCCTACAGCCCACCTTGTCTGTTCCCTCATTTTAAAATGAAGCCCAGATGCTTTAAGTGATTTGCTCAAGGTCATCAGGATTTGCACTCAGGCCTCTTGACCTCCACCACACCACGCTGTTTCTTCCAAAAATTACCTCTGCCTTCCCTGCCCCTTCCATCTCTGCTCCAAAAAGGAGAGCAGGAGGTGGAGGGAGGGGGTAAAGATCCATAAAAAGTCATAATTAATCATAACCAAGACAGGCATTAAGTAAATAAACATAAACACCTCCTTGGTATGTGCCCCATGCTTCAGGATGCTTCTCACTGTATGGTAATCATGACTAGAAGAGCAAGAGAAGTTTTGGAGTAGCCAGGAATCAGGACTGCTCTCACGGGGCCAGGTCTCTAGCTGCAGAGGGCTGCAGTTTGTAACTATCTAATGACGCTGGATGGTTTCAGCAAGTTCACAGCCTGAGCAGTACATCACAGCACTAAATATCTTTTGTGAAACACAGAGAAATGTAGTGTAATTTTCAAAATATCAATCTGTCTGTCTCTCTCTCTCTCTCTGGGGACGCTAGGTCCTTAAAGCATAAAGAACACCATCCTTTGCTCCCCCTCTCCATTTATTTAGTGTTGATTCCTGACTTGCCAACATTAACTAGCTGTTTCTAGACAAGTCAATCAGGAGGCTTTCATCATCTCCCCCACCACCCCAGCATATCATCTTAAAATTAATTCAAGAACACAGAAGTCCCAAAGATGGCACTGGATTAAGCTGTCACACGAAACAACAGAAAGTTAAAATTCTCAAGCAAATGCACAGTCGCCGTTAACACTGGCCGAAATAAGAGGCAAAGGACTGTGGCTACTTTGGAGGCTCATCATATACGGACTGTAAATGCCCCCAGTCTAGTCTCAATAATAAACGCAGTCGCACACCTCTTCATACTCAGCATGCCACACCAAATCATTCTCCGGGCATTCACAAGTCACCAGTTACACTCAGAAAGCCACTCCCCACTCCCACCGTCACTTCACTTCGACCTTTTATGAAAAGACAACCGTTTTGAGCCATTTAAGAAAGAGAGAGAGAGAGAGAGAGAGAGAATCCTGGTGGAAAATAATACACAGCTGTGATAATATCATGTTTTTTTTTAAATACCATAATATAGTTTTACTTTTAATAATAAAAGATAAAAAAGGGGCGTCTGTGAATAATTAGAGACTGCAGTCTGAAGCCAGTTACAGTCACTGCAATTGATAATAAACTGAAAACCCCTTGAGAGCAGGTAAATGCTTTGCAACCCTGACCCCCTTGCTCTCACATTACTTAACTACCCTGCGGTTCTTGCATTACATCACCATTCAAGCGATTGGTTCCTGCATTTTAACTCTCTCCCTGTCTCCTCCGATTAGGAGCAACACCGCAGCAAAGAAACTTCGCCCGAGTTTGCACTTTCTCGCTTCGCTTTTTATTTGTGGCCTCTTTGCTCCTGTCGCGCTCTGGCTTGCTCCGTTTGTTTTTTGTTTTTTGTTTTTTGTTTTTTGTTTTCTTTTTTTTTGCCCAGCCCCGGCCTCGGTTCAACTCCTTCAGGTCGCTGTGCTAGCACAAAAACTCTTATCAAAGTGAAAAGAAACGCCTCGTCGGGACCAGAAGAGGAGCGGAGGGGCTGGGGAAAGAGGAGAGGGAAGACGAGGAGAAACAAAGACGGGCAGAAAGGGGAGAAAGGGAAGAAAAAAAAGAGGAGGAGGAGGAAGACTGGAGAGAAGAAGGCGGTAGGGGCAAAAAAAAAAAATTCTACAAAATCAGGAAAAAAGAAAATAAAATTAAAAACAAACCTCATGGACATCACTGAGGCTGAATTCCCTCCTGAGGTGCAGAACATGAGAGCTCTGGAATGAGTGTGTGTAGAATTTGAGCCAAAGCTTAACTAGCCTGAGTGAGTCATATCCTTCCCACTTGATTCCAGGCCAAGCGATGATGTAATGCGCTGGCCCTTCTCTTGCGCCTAGCTCTGGCTCTCTCCCTCCGGCTCGCTCACTTGCTCGCTCTTTCTCCTGGGCTCGCCCTCCTCCCCCTTCTCCTTTTTAGCTCAGTGCTGGTGAAGTCACCATTTAAATCTGGCAGAACTGAAGCAAAAACTTCAATGTAACCAAAACAGCCCCAGGCTGAGTTCCAGACTCGGGGAGCCTTAGTGGTGCAATTGCCCTTAGAAACGAGTAAACAGAGGGGAAACAGTGCCGCCTGCGGATGGCCCATCAGCTGCCTCCGACCCAGAGAGGGACCAGGGGTTCTGTGGGCAGGGATCCACTGGTTCCGATTTTTTTTTTTTTTAAATTTTCTGGTTTTAAAAAAAAAAAAAAAAGAGTCCCTGTGTTCAGAAATAGGAGGGGAGGCACAAGTGGAGGTGAAGTCCCAGTGGGGTGACCGGTCAGGTTGGGACGATGGGGTTTGAACAACCGAGACAGGTCCCCAGCCCGGGCTTTCCTTCAGAACCTGGTGACACGGCCTCCATTGCTCAAGGCTCTTTTTTTTTTTTTTTTTTTTCCTGGAGCTGGATGGGATTTTCTATTGCTGGATGCCAACCACCGGCCCTCCAGAGATTTCTCACATCTGACCTCCCTGTCAGCAAGGGCAAACCCACTTCGGGGCCAAACACACACCTGCGTCTGAAGCCATCAAGAACTGGGCAATCACAGTGGCTTCTCCGCGCCCCCCCCCCCCGCCCCCCGTTGGTCACTCCTTTATGGGCGGAAGGGAAAAGGCCCCTAGTCTCAAAACATGAAGCTTGACTTTCTGAGATTAGCACTCCACTCTCAGGTGAGCTGTCCAAAGAAGAGGGAATTAAAATATGTCCGTCCTCAAAACGAATGACAAGCTACCCGTTCCTCTACCTGCTGGGCGTGGGGTTGGGGGTACCAGTGCAGGTGGGGCTGTCTGTGAGTTTAAAAGGATACAGGGAGAACAAACAGTATGTGTGTCTCTCCTTTAATTACAGAGTGAGGAAAACCAGCCTGGGGTGGTGGTGGTGGGGAGTCAAACATCATCCTTCACCAACAGCAGTGAAACCCTTTTAAACTGCAGATTCTACCCCTCACTTCACACTTCTGCTCAGGACTTTACCTAGAACAGTCCGGACACTTACTGTGCTCTTAGCCCGGCTTTTTAACCCTACCTTCTCTCCCTTTAATCTTCCCCTCATCGTTAAATGCCTCCTTAAAAAAGAAAAAAAAAAAAGTAATTTTCAAAAAATGGGAAGTTCACTAGAATTTTTTTTTTAAATACCACAAAAGCAGAAGAAAGGCGTGGAGTTGCAAGGTTTTGTTTCGTTTTCAAAAATAATCATAGCTTTTGCCAAAATCTATTGCCCCTTGTTGCTTTTGTGCCCCGTGAAATGAATAGGTGCTACACATGTTTGTCTCCTCACCTACTGGGGCCAAGCAGAGAGGATCCCCAGTCCTCCACTCTGCTTTCAGAGAAATCTCTTAGCTTATTAAAGATCTCTGCTGCTGGGGACAGGGCTGTTAATCTGAGTCCCTTGGAATTTGAGTCAGAGCTTCAGGGAATACCGAGCTAAAAAGTAAGATCTGCCCCGGCGTCTGCCTGACCCTGGGGGCTGGGGTGGGGAAGAGCTTTCTCCAGCAGTCGGCCTGGAGCAACATCCCCAATTGACGCTGATGCCACAGCTTCTGCAGTCACACCTTTATCAAGGCAGGCAGCTCCGAATTAAAGGTGATCAGCCGTAATTACAGCTGGCGCCACTGAAGCCCGTGGCCTGACAGCGGCAAATGTGGTTGTTATAAAGTTTGGTCCACCATGTCAGTGGCCTGTATAACTCATTTACGTCGGACTCGCCAAGCAGCTATTGATTTTTCTTCTGATGCAGGGAATAAATAAAACAAACTCTTCAATCACTCCTACAAGCCTTTCCACTTCGAGGTAGGTTGACAAGATTTCATATAAACTACTTTCTCCCTTTTCTAAGAGCCACTGACCATGTTGGTTAATATAAAGCTAAGGACTTTCCCTTTGCCTTCTCTGCTCCCTACAACACCCCATCCCTGCCCCCCTCCTTGCCTTAGGTTTCAGAGTTAACTGTTTTCTTTACATTATTATTTTAGGCATCTCAAAATGGATACGTGGTAGAAGGTTTCCAAATTGACATCTTCCTGTAGCCTCAATAGGAAAATGACCTCTCTACGATTTTTCTTATACTAAGTCACAAGGGTAGGATTCAGCTGCTAGAAAGTGGGTCCTTGCCTTTTTTTTTTTTCCCCCCAGCGAAGAAGGTAAAAAGGGACCCTGTACTAGAGGTAAAGATGATGTAAAAGGAGCTGTCCGGTCTATGTAACAAAGGGGACGGCAGCTTTGGCCAAAGCCAGGCACAGACTTCTCATGAGGCACAACAGCATCTTTGCTCCTGCCAAGAAGAGGAAGGGGCCGAGAGGTTCCAAGATGGTGAGTGTGGCTCTGATCGGTGAGTGGTGCGGCCACTGGGTTCAGAGCTTCTAGAACCCAGACTGGCTCCGAGAGCTCTGTACCCGATGAGGATGTCACTACAGCAACAATGTGCAGGACACACTGACATTCCAATAAAACTTCTTTGGAGTGCTGGCCTGAGTTGGAAACAATTTCAGAGTTCAAAGGGGTCTGAGTATTTACATTTGCACTTGCCCGTCCAAACATAAGTACCCTTCCCTGCCATTCCAAATCAGGCGTTTTCACTGGCTGCTGGGTTTCTCCCCACTTGAAAAGAAACTCTGCTTTCCCATTTTCCTTCCTGTGAGCAGCTAATGATAGAGAATATCCTGTTCCCAAAAGGAAACTCCCCCCACCCCCCACCCCCCAGACTCCAGAGCTTCCTTTTTCACCCATCTGGCCCTCTCGTGGACTCCCCACACACCAGCCCCCTCCCCCCCCCACCCCCGCAGTCCCCTCCATGTCCTAGCTGCTCTTCTGAAGAATGGGGGCTTTACAGATAGGACTTGTGAGATGCTGTAATTCCAGCGGGAGCCTTCTTAAAAGTAGCTGTCGGCCAGCAGGCTAGGCCTCCAGATTAGCTGGCTTGCTCAGGAATGCTTGCAACACCCTCCTTTCAGAACGTGTCATCCTTGGGGAGAGGGTGGTGGGTACCGCGCAGCTGTTGCGTGTAACTCACTCCCATACTCCCAGCTCCTGATGAAATGTTCGGCTCCGGAGAAGTGGAAGCCTCCAAGATTTGAGCTCAGAGTTCAAAATGCCTTTGGACCATCTCCAAAACAACCCACTAGAAAAGGCACAACTTGGATGGCAGGACTGAAGGGCGCAAGGGCCAACTAAAGTGAACTCTGTGTGCCTGGGTGCATTTCTGAGCTCAAACACATGGAAACCCACAGAGCAAAGAGAAGAAATGATAGCAATCCTTCCTAGAGAGAGCGGACATTTTTTTCCCCCTCTTACAAGGGTTTGAATTTATTCTCCTGAAGGAAAGGCATATCATCTTCTTTCAGACATTGTTTTTAAAATTTGACCCATGATTCCTTCAGTCCCAGTGGAGTTTGAGGGCCCAGATAATTTCAGCGTTAAATAAGCTGTAATGACTATCATATGTACCCAGCCATAAACCTAGTATTAAAAATTATTCAGAAAAAAGTGGCATCTCTTCCTTTTTTAATTTACAATAACCATCCAGGTGGTTTTCTAAGGCCTCCTTTGCAAATTGCTTCCAGCGAACCTTCCGGTCACAGACCACGGCACACCCACGTGGTGTCATGCAGCATTCCCTTCAACTTGGGTGTCCTGTGTTTTCACAGTGGACAGAGGCTGAGGGGCTGTCTGGGTGAACCTGTGCAGCATGCATCCTAACTGTGTACTTGTGGGATTAGCTGGTTTAGATGGTTGAGCCTGCTAGAGCCAGATCCCAGCACTCCCAGGGAGAAAACGAGACTGATCAGCCCTTGGTTCCTTCTGTCTTGTACCTACTGCCAACTCTTACATCCCAGCCCTAGCACCAAGTGCCCTCAGGCAACTTGCTGACTTTTCTGTGTCCAAACCCACTTGTAAATTTCTGAAGTGGCAACATTAAAAGGGTCTCAAACAAAGGAATGACTTTCTAATGGTGGAGGCACCAGGAAGCCTTAGGGGTAGGTATTGGGAGGTTATGAGAGCCCTTTGATCAGCCCTAAAATATTATCATTGATTCTGCCTCCTCATAGCAGTTTCGCCCTAACTTCTCCATCTTTAAAAAATATGTCATTAAAAAAAAAAAAACCCAAAGTACATGTCATTGTATCATTTGAACTTATCACAGTATCTGAAAGGCACCCAACAAATAAATATTTGTTTATTGAATAAATGAATGAGTGAATGAATGAATATACTCCTCAGCTCAGGCATTACTTTTTCCATGAACACTTCAAGACTACTATGCTGGGATAGGACTGTCCATTCCTCTAGCTTCCCATGGCCTCCTGGACCAGATCCAATTCCAGCAATAAGCCAGTTCTGGAAGGTACCTATTTCCATGCCTATCTTCCTCGTGAGCCACGAGCTTCTTCAGGGCAGAAATGGGGTTTACCCATCCATCCATCCATCCATCAGCACCCTGGCACCTAGCAAGCACCTGACTCACACACAGTAGGTCCTCAAGAAATGTGACTGGAGCTGGAGTGTTGGCAGCAGAGGCCGCTGCGTCTTCCTTGAATATTTTCCCTCCTAAAAGCCTTCTTTCCCTTTTGTATCCTTAGACTTTTTCTGTGGCTTCCTTGAGATCTGGAAACCAGAAAACCTGGAATAATGAGAAAAACCGAGGAGATCTTCTGGTTGGCCTTCTCCATCCCTGCACTACGCCATTTCTCCTTGAAGGGCCTGAGATTCTTTTTGCTTCCCGTTTCCTGGATCCAGGTGACAGCAATGCCAGAATGGGCACACTGAAGTTTTTATCAGGGCAGCTGACACGAGACTGTTTTCTCCAGTGTCCTATATAAAGCATCCAGGGGAGCTGAGACTTGAGGTAAGGGGAATGCATATTTTCCTATTGGTCAGAGTGTAAGGTGCCTTAAGGAAAGGGAGACTGCCCCCAGGACTCATTCCTCCCCAAAGCAACGGTGGTGTTGGTTCTTACCGGCAGTCCCTACAACTCAGGGTTGGAACTCTGGGAAGAACGCTCCAACAAATGGTGGAGGAGGCTCAAACATTTGTAGGTAAAAGTAGAGAGAGGATCAGAGCCTACTGGTGTTGCCGGACTACAGTGAATTCATGTTCTGGTGTTGAGTGGAGCCAGGACATGGCACAGTAGACCAATAGGCCTGGGTGAGGTGCAGTGCTGCTCGGGAGAGGGGGACCACTAAATGAAGTGAGAGAAACGGGCCTCTACCACAGGCTCTGTGGATAACCCTGGTAATCTACCAAATTCCCCTCGTCCCTTGGACAAAGTGTGGTGACTGGGCCAGCCTAGGGTGAAGCAGGTCGGGTGCACAGGGTTCAGAATTTAAGGAGGTGCTCACTCTCGGGGCTGTGCAAATGCAGGTCGGCCATTTTGCAATCCTGAGAGTAAGCCCCTCCTTAGATGGGGAAGCTGTAGGAGACCCACTTGCCTCTCCCAGTCCGGGCCCCGGTTGGTGAGATTTATTCCTCTCTGTGCCCTTCATGAGCACCAGGAGGACTAGGGCAATGATATGGGAGAAGCCCTAGGTCTACTTGGCCGGCTGTGGGGAAGGGAGGCGGCGCCTACAATGGATTGAGCTTTTTCTTGGAAGTGTCACCGGTCTTCAATCTGTCCTCCTTCTCAATTTCATGTCCCTTAGCTTGCTGTTCTATTTTTCCCCCACTCTAATTGCTGTCTGTGTGAAACATTAAGATTATGGCCTTCTCTATCCTCTCTGTTAGAAGTTATAGAAATTGATAATTGTTCCTAGTTCTGTAGCTATCATACATGTCTTACTGACATATGCATGTATATGTATATATGAGTCTACACAAGTCCCTGTATGCACACAGGCATGCATACACACATAGAAACTTACATATATACGAATATATGCATACATATATAGTCATCATTAGCCAACATTTATTGAGCACAGATTCTGTGCCGTGCATTGTGTTAGATGTCCCACAGACGTCAATTTTTTAATCCTCCCAGGACCCAACAACACTATGAAGTAGGCACTCCTGTCATCCCCATATTATGAAGAGACTGGCTCAGGATTGAATACATGTCACGGTGAGGCTGAGAATTGAACTAAAAGTTGTCTAATACCCAGGTCAGAGATGTGACTATGCCACCTCCTTGTTTTGTATCAGTGCCTTAACACCTTGCACAAACCAGCTGCTCCTGGTGAGCTGGCTAATCTGTGCGAGCAGAAGGAAGCAGTGTTCTGGCGCCCGGCGATCAGGAGGGGAAATGTGGGTCTTTTTAGCGTCAGGCTTCTGATCAGAGAGATTCACCAAAGGAGGAGGCTTGGAGTAGAAGCAGAGAAGAAGGAAGCCATATAGCACAACATGGAGAAGTTAGAAATGCAGGAGGTCACCCGTTCAGGTGATGAGATGCCGCTGCCCGCCTCTCGCCACTCACCTGGCCTCAGCCACCTCCCTGAAATCTCAGCAGGGGCCACAATCTGGACCCGCACTGCAAAGTTAATACCCATGGGTCCCCAAGTGACCGCATGCCGCTGGTTTCCAAGCTCCTTGCTTCTTGGTGGGGCTCCTCATTTCACGTGAAGGAAAATGTGTGCCTGCCGGAACCTGAGCATCATGTTGCTGAGTATTCACATCTGGAAAAGCAGTCCATGGGGACGTTTGTACTCATGGAACAATGTTATTCCTTTGCATATTATAAATTCAAAGTATTGGAGTATCTTCGTTCTGAATGTTTGCCCCTCCCCCCAATACTTTGCAGTTGCACAAAAGGGTTTTCTTGAAACAACCTACTTACTTGTTTGGATGATGGCCCTGAAAATACACTCTACTGGTTGTTTTCACAATTAAGCATCTTTTAATAATTTTTTAAAAAACGACAAAAGTAAGAATGAATCTGAAGAGGTTTTAAAGGTATTAAAAACAAAAAAGGAAGGCTTAAAGTCAGGAATTGTATTTGTGGTTTTGTTTCATTTCCCAGACAGTCCTGCTGCATGGCTCTGTGTGTATTTAGTAACTGACCTCCCCATCCTCTGAGCAGAGAGGTTCACCAGCACTGATTTATTCAGAGGGTCTGCAAGGAGAGCAAGCCCTCCAACACTTGTGCCTGGAGGGGATAAGAGGAATTTTTTTTTAACCCCAAACACGAAGCTCTTGGGCCTTCCAAATGAAATTATCTATGTTTTTATTAACAGAGCCCTTGAGTTAAAAAGTTGGTTTTGATAAGAGAGAATAAATGAAAGAGAAAACTGCTGACATAATATTTTGGTTTCCAAGCCCACTTCCACATTCTAGTGTCCCTCTCAGGCCCGGACACGACTGTGGTGTCTGTACCGACACCAGAATCCCAAATAGAAAAGGTGCAGTTAATCCTGCCTTACGGTGAAATTTAGCTTTAAACTTTCCGAAAAGGATCACAGGGTATGCACTGGTAGATGATTCTGTCCTTCTAGAAGTATAGTACTGTAGGACTGGTAACTTGGTCTCATCCTCCCCATTCCCATGAGAGGAAAACTGAGTATTAGGATGTCCAAACGGTCTTTAAATTTGGGGGTGAGAGATCTGAACCTTCTCATTCTTCGTAAACTTTAGAATTCCTCTGACATTAACAGAAATGGGAAAGAAAGTGAGATCCAGGCACCATCTGGGACAGTCTGAGTGCCCAATTCCTTTCCCTTAGCCCTCCTCATCCAGACTGGGAAGCACACTTTTCAGCTGGTGTTGGAACATACCTTTCTTGAGCAACAAGCCTCCTTGAGATTCTAAGGAAAATCGTGCATTCCCCCTTTTAGCCATGGACCCCGGGTTTGAAAATCGCCAGGAAAACAAAGCATGCTGTCTTTGCATGAAACGTCAAGCCATGCCCTTTTACAGGTAAAGCAAAACAGCCACATGCAGTCCAATCTTGGTGCTTTGAAGGCTGACCCAGATCCTGGCACGATAACCTGCAAACCGAGGTCTTTTTCTAGCTCAGTGGTTCTCAGATTTGCTCTACCCGAGAATCTCTGGAGAACAGACTAAAATGCAGATTTCCAGGGGCTATCTCAAAGACTGTAACAGCAAGGAGGAGCCAAAGCATAGTATTTCTAAGCAAAACTCCCTAGAAATTTTGATGCTCGTGATCCACAGACCACCCTTCACAAAGGGCTGAATTCTACCTGGTCATCCTGTGGTCACAGAAATTTTAGAAAATAAATATATTAATAAGTAAAAGAAAACCCATATAAATATGTGTATATTTCGCCAGCAATTCAGGGTCTAGAGGGGCTGTGATTTTGTTTACATCTTATTTTTTAAGGTAAAAAGTATAGTAATCTGCCCTAAAATTATCAAACCTATAAAAAATTGGCTATAGTGGCTTTTCCAAAACAGGATGCCTACGATGGATGGAAATAAAACACATATTCGCAGTAACATGACACCATTTAAATGGTCTATGGAAATATGGTCCCAGGACCCCTGATAAGATTAGAGTTTCCTGACCTGTGGCTGGTTTAGCAAGGCATTTCTCTCCTATGTTTACTATCAATGCTTCCAGATGTTTACTTTGCAATATTCCCAGTCTCCTCATGTGACAATCACAGGGAGGGTGCTTTGGGGAAGGGAAAGAAATAATAGTGGTAGCTGAAGAGTGCAATTGCATGGGGTAAGCCCACCACACCTTTGGCATAACTTGCTTATCTTCTCGAACTTTAGTTGAACATCAAACAGTGGTGTTGGTTCTGTGTACTACAGAATGCTACAGAATTCTGCATGGGGTCGCCTTATCCAGAGTTATTTAAAAAAAAAAAAAAACATTTTATTTATTTGAGAGAAAGGGGGGGGTGTTGCAGGGAGGGGCAGGGCCGAGGGAAGGGAGGAGCAGGCTCCCTGTTCAGCAGAAAACCCCACACAGGGCCTGATCCCAGGACCCTGGGATTAGGACCTGTCTGCTTAACCAACTGAGCCACCCAGGCACCCCTTTTCCAGAGTTCTTTACCCATCCATTTCTCCAAAGGATGTTTTGAAGTTTTTGAGAAGTCTTCTATCTTTCTACTCGTAAAGTGCCATGAGCACTTGAGAAGAGAAAATGCCAGTCCCTCCACAGACCCAAAACTGTGAGTGACAGATGAAGGGGAATGAGAATCATGACCTGTGAGTCATCCAAGGCTGCATCCACTGCTGAGTAGGAATTAAGTGTCTGAATTACAATGATAGTCCTTGTATAATTCCTGTTTCACCAACTCTCTGTCATATTAATACTGTCACAAGAGCCCTGGAACAATGATTAAAACAGACACCACACACAAGTCCAGGGGACAGACAGAAGGGAAAACCTTGGTAGGCGCTAAATGTCTGGGAAAATAATGCTTCGACAGGAGGAACCAAGGTGGTCGGACAAAAAGGGCAGCGAACATGGAAAATAATGATGGAGGTGACAGAAGGAAAGAGGACTCTTCAGCATTTCTTTGGTCACTTACTACCCTTTAAGCCAGGGGCCAGCAAGTCCCTTTCATTCTGATACTCGTTGAAATTTTACATCCATTTTCCTCAGAGAAGCTTTGTGCTGACAGAAGAGGCAAGCCTCCAAGATTTGGAGCATAAAGAGACACTGATCATTATTAATGAGTCTCGTCTTTGAATGAAAGAGTTTGGGGATACGAATCCTCTTTAAAGCTCTGGATACTTGCGGAAATAAATAATCTGTAATTGCCAGCAAACTGCCTTTTCCGTTTGGTTAAAAAAAAAAAAAAAAGCGCTTCTTGTTGACTTCTCATAGTCAAAGCCAGAGTCTCCCCTGTCTCACCCCTGAGATGCCGCTGTGTGCGGGAGCGCGCGCCCAGACCTTATCCCAGACTGCGCCGGCAGCCACGATGCACAGGGCCGGGGAGCACAGTTTAGCAAGGTTAGATGGTCTTGAGCCTAGAAGGCCCCATGACTTAGTCTGGGGCAGCTCCGTTTTAATTTGTCAACGTTTCTGTTATTTTAACAAAGGCTATTTGGTGTCACCTGATATCTCTTGACCCGACCAAACCGCAGTAAAATTGAGATCCTTTTGTTTCCATCTCGTCTCCCCTTTCAGTATCTCTCTCCGCGTTTCCTGACACCCTTTTGTTTTTAACTAGTTTCAAGTCATCTTACAAAAGATTTTAGCTGATAAAGGCAAATCTGTGCTGAGAACTCTAGGAAACACAATGTCATAAGGTGTCATGGGGGCCCAGGAGGCACTGGGACAGAAGGGGGGAGGGGAGCATCTCGGTAAAAGGATGCTGCTCAATCTCTGGATCTAGATGTCAGAGAAACGGCAGGAAACAAAACAGACCGCTACTGACCTATAAAAGGCAATGGAGGGAAAGCATGGGGGTGGGTGCTGCGGTACAGGCGGCCAAGGTAGTTCATGAGGCCAAGTACTGCAATAGTTATTTTAAATGTGGAGGGGTGAGCAGAAGAATATTCCATAATTCTCAAGGTACGTTGTTAACACAACCTCATAGAGCGCTAGACCATGAAGATTTTAAAGTCCAACCTTCTTCCTTTTGCAGAAAAGAAAACTGAAGTACTGGTAAGTGTCACTAACTCAAAATCACCCCGGGACCCTTGTGCCCATTTCAGAGCTCCTTCTTTTGCAGCCCTGGGAGGCCTGGGATCTCGGGATTGTGGGGCGGGTCTAGCGCTAGACCATGAAGGAATGGTGGGTATGGTGCAGCCTTTCAGACAAGGTATTAAGGGAAGTCCTCTCCAAAGAGATGACATTTTACCTGAGAACTGAATAATGAAATATGGGGGTGTGGGTGTAGACACGTTGGGAGACTTACGCAGAGTGAACAATCTAGACCAATGCCCTGAGGCCGGAAAGGACTTGGTGTGCTTCCTATATGGAAAGAAGGCCAGGCAGGGAAGAGAAGGCAAGGGGAAGAGATAACCAGGGAGAAGTGGGGAGAGGTCTTGCTGGCCACAACAACATTTCTATTTTATTTTAAGGCAGAGGGAAGCCATTGGAAAGTCTAAAGAAAGGACTGACATAATGTGATTTTTATTTTGAAGAAATTGCATTAACTGCTGTATGGAAAATGGATTGTCCGAGAGCAAGGATTCAAGTTTGGGGAACAGTGAAGAGATTTTGCAATAGTCTGGGTGAGTAGTGATGACGGCGAGCACCGGGCTGGCAGCAGAAGACATGGCAGAGGAGGGGAGAGCGGGATCCACCGAGGGAGACCCAGCCGCACTCCCGGAGTCGGTCATGGGAGCATGGAAGACGAGGAAGCCAGGACCACTGGATTTTTGATCCAGTCAAATGAGTAAATGCTGTTGCCGTTCACTGTGATGAAGAAGACCGGTATTGCAGATGCCTCGAGAAGGGTCAAGAGTTTTGCTTTGGACAAGCTACAAGTGAGATGCCTAGTGACACAGAGAAATCAGGAAGGCCAAAGGGTAGGAACAGCTGAGCTCAGTGGGCAGTCAGGGCCAAAGACATCCCTTGGGAATCAATTCTGATTGACTGTCTTTAAAGCCACAGACTGGGTGAGTCTCAGAACTGAGTCATGCGGGACACTCTTACAGTAAGTGCTGGGCAGGGGAGGGGTAGCTGGTGAGGCGGGAGAAAAACCAGGAAGGAGGCAGGGGAGATTCCTGGAAGTCAATGTTAAGTACAAGAGTTGCTTCAGATGACGAAGAAGTACACATTTAAAAAAAAAAAAAAAAATCACCTACGCGGTTGCTCTTCTGGTTGTGTGATGCCCAGAAAAAGATGAAAAGGCAACACGGAGAGTCAGCTGAATGAGAGAATAGTTTCTCTCTCACCCTACCACCTTCCTGCAAACACTCCACCTCCTTATCCCTCTGGTCGTAAACATCAAGAGAGAAATTATTGCAATGCAGAAAACTGGAGGATTTTACTTGCCAGCAACAAAAGATGAATTTTAGAAACAATTCTTCCTGGGGCCCAAAATCTTTGAGATACCCCCTGCCCGGGTACCTTTCCCTTTTACAATCACTAATCGTGGGGGACTGAAAACATGGCTCTAACACCCAGATAAATCTTTGTAGTTTTTGTTAGCAAGAGATAAACTTCTGATCAATAAGAGCTGCTGCTTTATTCATTATCATTCTTGAGATTCAGAAGAAAGGATAAAATTGAAATTATCCATGGGCATATTTTAAAATGGAGGCATTTTGTCTCAAAGTCTAGGGAGAAGACTAAAAGGAAAATTCTAAAACATGTTTTTAAACAATAAACTTGACTAATGTATGTGATTTTAATAGCTCTAGGACTTTTCTCACTTTCAGATGGTCCCAGGGTGGTTTGGGAATGTGGGCTGCTCCAGAGGTTGTAAGAGCTGCTTTCTAACAGACACTTTCGAGAGAATACAGGTATCCTGGGACAGGTTTTAAAATGGGAGGTCCTTTTGGAATGTGTGATGATATCCATTATATTAAGCCCAGGAGGCTCTGGATTGAGAGAGAGAGAGAGACTTGAGAAATTCACCACCCAAATTTCAAAAACTAAATAATGTATTTTAAAATGTAAAAGCCAAATTGTGGATGTTTTTATGAGGACCCTTATATTCCAGGTAAATCCAAATTTCCTAAACAGCAATGGATGGAGTCTCCATGAATCTGTCCCTCGCCTGAAGATGACCTCTACTGATCTATAAAGAGCAATGGAGGGAAAAGCATGGGGGTGGGTGCTGGGGTACAGGCGACCAAGGTAGTCCATGAGGCCAAGTGCTATAATAGTTATTTTTTAAACGTGGAGGGATGAGCAGAAAAATATTCTACAATTTTCAAGGTACTTTGTTAACACAACCTCATAGAGCGCTAGACCATGAAGATTTTAAAGTCTAACTTTCTTCCTTTTGCAGAAAAGAAAACTGAAGTACTGGTAAGTGTCACTAACTCAAAATCACCCCGGGACCCTTGTGCCCATTTCAGAGCTCCTTCTTTTGCAGCCCTGGGAGGCCTGGGATCTCCGGATTGTGGGGAGGGTCTCACTCATTTAATTCCCTGAATTTGTTCTTGGTTTTGGGCTCTTGGGAATGGAAGTTGTGCCCTGCACAAGGTCAGTCAAGGGGCACTGGAAATGGCCCATGGAAACAACAGCTGGGGCTCAGGGCATTTCCCCTTAACTGAGTCAAGACAGCCAGACTCTGTCGATCAGAATTTGTCAGAGCCTATTTCATAGTACATTATTAAATGCCCTGATGTTTTTGTAACCAAATAAATGCATTATGAACAAGACACTTTTCCTGCAGTTCTCTACAATATCCTGGATCTGTTCTTAGGAGTGGATAAAAAGCAGTAGGGACTCTGGCCACAATCATGCCAATTTATATGTGTTGCAAAGCAATATGTTACCTCATTTAATCCTCCTAGAACTTTTCCCAGGGAGGAAGCTAAGGTCAGAAAGGTGTAATGACTTGGTCAAGAACACAGAGTTGTTAACTAGATCCCAGGTCTTTTGATATCTCAGTCCAGTGTTTTTGCCATAATATAACTTTTCTCCTTGTTGTGTCTCCTGGATGTGTGTTGTTTATTTTGGAAAGTGATTTTTGTATTTGGTTGGCTGGGGTGGTTGGAATTCTTTTTTTTTTTTTAATAAACATAACATAAAATTTACAATTTTAACCTTTTTTAAATATACAGTTCAGTGGCATGGCTGAACTTTTGAGGTAGGAAAGAACAAAGAAAGTGTAATAATAAGTATCATAAAAATAAAAGTTAATAAGTCCTTATTATATGCCAAGCAATGTGCTAAGAGCTAATCTTCAATATCCCATTAAATTCTAAAAGCGAAGCTGGCTGCAATTCTAATTCTTTTTTCTACAAATAAGAAACAGAAGTTCAGAGAGGTTAAGTAACTTGCCCAAGGTCACACAGCTGGCCGTAAGTCACAAACCCAGGCAGCTGATTGATGCGTTCACCGCTCTAATCACCACACCTTGTTGCTTTTCCTTTGGGGCTGCTGTTAAAACAGAAGAACTGAAAGGCCCAATTCTTCTTTCTTGACTTTTCTGCCTAGTTTGAACCCTCACATGTTGATTGGCAACTGAGCAACCCAAGTGCTACCAGAATTTAAGAAGTACTTGAGACAGGGATAAAAGCCAAAAGTCTTTTGCTTCTCCCCCGACAATCTGAACAATTAGGATCACTCTCTTTCGGCTGAAGCTAGCTAGCAACATCTAAGACTGGCCCAGGGTATCCAAATTATGCTTAGGCTAAAGCAAAGTGTAAGAAGACCTCATGTTTTTGAGAAGAGATGATGGAAAGCAGGAAACACGTTTCTAAATAGGAAGCGTCTGAATTCGTTTCGCAATAAATGTCACTAAATAACTCAAGCAATGTAGTACACACTTCTGGATAACAGGTTGTTAAAGGAAATGTAATTATAACTTCATCAAAAAAAAAAAGCAGGCCTCCTAGAGACTGATGGAAAAATACACACACACACACACACACACACACACCACACCCCATATAAATATGTACACACTATATATTCCTATACCAGTGGACTTCTGCTGTTTGACTCCTACTGGTATGTACCCTCAGGTTTTTAGATGGCACATGGGAGATACGGAGATTTAAAAACAAACTTTGAACAGTTACCTCACATAAGCTTCATACTTCCTCATGCCCTACTCTTTGTATACAAGTAAGCATTCATGGATGAAACACATTGATATTACTTTTGGATAAACTGTCAGCTTCTCTTGGTCTGCACTAATGACTACAGAAAACATTTCCAAGGACAGACACACAGTAGCTCCTAGAATCCCAAACTCAGGCAGATAGTCTTAATGGAGAGATACACTTAAAAATCACCTATTAAAAGGCAAGGAACTCAAACAAGCACTTCAAATTGTATGCCAACTGGTCTTAAAAACATTGTACATTCTATCACATGTGGCAGGGAACACTCAGAATGACATCAAAGGGACAGGGGATGGGGGGAGAACTGGAAGAGAAAGCAAGAAAAGAAGATCCAGGGAGCTGGGACTCTACAATGTGCCCAGTGCATGGGGCCCTGGGGGGCAGCCCTTGGCTTTCAACGGAGAGGTGCACCCTTATGGTAGGGCATAGGAAGAAGCAGACCCAAGGAGCAGGTGAAATTACAGAAAAAAAGATTCCCGACACAGGAAACAGACTTCCAGAGCTTACAGCAAAATAACAAATGCTTTTATTCGGTTCCAGGAGTTTGGCTTGTGGCCACAGCAAAGCCGTCCCCTGATGCCCCTAATGTGAGGGTCCTGTGTTGGCGATAGAGTCCCATAGTGGTGTTTCATTGTTGCTGCTTTTTATTTTGAAATTATTTCTGATGTTCAGAAGAGTTACAAGATAGTACAGGGACTTCCCATATGCCCCTCACTGAGCTTTCCCTAATGTTCGCTTCTTAACTAACCCTGGCACATTCATAAAAACTGAGAAACCAACACTGGTGTGATACTATTAACTAAGCTACAGGATTTACTAGTTTTTTCACTAATTTCCCTTCCTCTCTCTCTCCCCCCCCCTTTTTTTTTTCAGGATACCACCGTAACAGGGCTTTCATAATCTTATTCCCTTGTTCAAAAACAAGCTCTCTGTGGCGAGTCCAAGTAAATGATCTTTGGTTATTTGGTTGCATCCTATATTTTTAGACTCCTCTGCCACTATTCACAAACATATATCCTAGAAGGTTTTGGCTCGAGCCAAACTGGACATATTTGCTTCTCAGTATATCCTGATCTTTCCTACATCCCTCACTTGGCTCATGCTGGTCCCTCTACTGGAAACATTTTCCAGGGCTCATGGTTCTATACTTTAAGGCTTAATCAAGTGCTTTCTACCTCAAGAAGATGTTACTAGTGCCTCAAGTCAGGTGTGTTTGTTATGGTCCAAAACTCTCTGAGGTGTGGTATTGGTGCATTTCTTGGGTTGCATATTGGTGAGGGTAGTACCAAACGAGACATCAGAGCAGGGCCGGGTGGAGGTGAGGCCTGAGCAGGTGAGGGTCAGCAAGGAAGAAGGCCCTGACACCTGAAACAGGGAGGGATCAGCAGTCCCTGGGCGTAGGCATTGCAGTGAATTTGAGAAGAAACTTCACACTCTCACCCACTGGTAGAATCCAACTCCTTAGAACACTTAAGGCATAACAGTATAATTTGATTCTGCTATAGAGTGAAACAAAAGGAGCAGGGTATTTCCTGCTTATAACATTCCCTTACTTTAACTGCAGTAAAGCCTGTCTTCACCCAAACTCTGTGTAGAGGAAAACCTAATGCTTTATAAACTTTTTTTGTTTAGATTTTTGTATTTTGTTCTCCTTTCTTTACCATGTTAAAGATGACTGAACAAGTGCATTCTTTTCTTTCATAGCCACACGTCAGGGGAAAACATGAATGTATCACTGACTATTGCAATTGTTTTGTATTTTTATGGTTCTACCTCCATATTTGCATAATCACAATAGAATTCTGTATAGTTACAGATATATATTAAAAATGATTACTAAAAAAGAAATAAAGTTTGACAGATCCAGAGATGTTTCAAAACGCAGACCATGGAAAGGAATGTATGATGTGACCTCTCCTATCAGAATGCAGAACACTGATTTATTTTCTGCAAATGAAAAGATGTATTATGCTTTTTATTAGTTTTCTTATATATCTCTTAGCATTAAGTTAGCAAATAAATTTAACCAAACCTGCACAGTGTAAACTGAGATCATGCATTAGACCTAGGAAGGGAAATCTCATGAATGTGATAAAATGTGATATAACCTGACTATAGGGCATTTTATGGAAAAGTTTGATTTTTGTATATGACTATGCAGTATATAAGGCTGGGGAGATCATGCAAGAAGACGTATGATTAACTTAATGTGACTACAAGACAGATATGCAGTTTTTAAACCTTTAATTATCTTACACACTATCTTTTTCTTTTTAAAGGCAAAGCGAATGCTTAGAAAATTCTATTAATAAGAACTGAATATTTGCCACTTGCAGTTTTTTAAAAGTCTAACATATCCCTCAAATAAAAACATAAATGTGGACCAATTTCAAGTCTATTGAAGAGATACTTGTTTTTCTTTCCTGGGCTTTGTCATTTTAGGGAGACAGGCTGGATGTGACTTCAGAAACAACTGTATGGAAATATGTTTATTTTATTTGCAAACTTAGAAAAACTTTGCAAGTTTACAAGTAAACAGAACAAATTTTTCTCTTTTGTAATACTGGAAAGTTTTTTTTTAACTGTTTCATCTTTTTTCTTTTCTTTCTTTATTGTTTTTTTTTTTTTACATCATCTAATGGGATTTACTTAGAAAATAATCCCAATCCCAAAGAAAATATTTAGGCAGATTTATTCATATCCTTGGGTTTAATACGGATAGAAGCAGCCTAACCATATTTAATTGAAGAAAGGAAATACATTCACAGTCCCTCTTGCATATTAACAAGCGCTTTTTACTCCAAAAACCTCAAAACATTTGATAAGAGTTTAAACACCCTCAAAACAGCTCCTAGAGAGAGTACGGTAGCATTTTAATTGCCAACAACAAAACTTGGTGGCAGTTTCAAGCAGCGAGGAGGGCAGGGTAGTGCTTACAAGAAGACACACTGAGGACTGCATATCTTTGATGGCTCTGGCTGACATTTCGATGCTTGCCCTGGGACTGAATGGGTCCACCCAGCAACAGCATGCATCTGAGAACTCTTAATGAGGCTGTGCAAATCTGCTGAATTTGAGTTGAGTGGGTCATTCACGGGCAAGTCTGAACTTTCTACAGGATCCCAAGAGCATCCATCCTGTTTCACTCTCCATGTCAAAGCAGATCCCCAAATCTTGTCACGGATGACCCGCTCTGTTGAAGCAAAAGTTTGTGGCAACCTATGCCCTGATATAGTCCAATAACTTAGGGGCATCATGAGTTTCTTGAAATGGAATGTGGCCTGCAATGGATCACTTCTCTCTAGTTTCTGCTGTTCCCTTCCTTTTCCTTCTCCCTTTCTTTGGGCCACCTCCCGCTCCCTGACCCTGACTTTTATTTTATATTTTTAAATCTTTTTTTTTTTTTAAACCAAATAGGTTTTGGACTGATTCTCAAAAAATGCTGCACCTGCGTATATAAAGCACCCGTTAACACCAGGAAAAAAAAGTGATTTGGGACTGACTCAAGGCAGGGAACTACCCATTGAATCATCGCTGACACCTCCAGGGTTTCTTTGGAGGTCTCCCATAAGAACACCGACCCAGCCCAGCCTGGTTCAGCTTATGAGAGCTTAGCTGAAGGTGGTATGGCCTCCAGCCATATTACTCATTGGGGATATTGAATCATATACATTTATAAGGAGTGGGCACAGAACATTAAATATCCCTAAGGTGTTTTGTAGCTTGAATGATGCTGCTGTGAGCCCCAGAGTGATGGAACGCAATTTCTAATTCTGGGGAACATGCAAGTTTCATCGGCACAACATGCGTTTCTTGTTTATTTCCTAAACTTTTGGCAATCGCTCCTTGTAACAATGCTCATGCATTTCCAAATAAGAATGTTTATTATTTTTTGAGAGACGGAAATGAAAAAGACAGCAAAAAATACATTTCCTTAGACAGTTTAGGCCATTCAATCTACCATGGGTGGAATGGCCTTTTTATGTGGGATTTTGTATTTGCTTAAGGTGTAAGAAACACTCTTTGTTTTCCTTTGTGCTTTAGACTTGCCTCTTAAGTCCACTTGGGTAGGTTAACCTCAGAAGTTAGATCACACTCACAGTAACATGTGAGAGATTCTATCAGACACCATTCAGGCTGAACGCAATTTGAATAATGGCTTTGCAAGGAGAAGAATAAATCTTCTACCTTTTATCTCAACCACTAGTTGCTGAGACTTACCAGTTCAAGCCATTCCCCCACTCCATATCCTTCCCAATTCCTCTTCCTTACCAAAAGGGAAAAAAAAATTGATAGAGCTTGCCTGTCTGTTTTTCCTTCTACCTTCTTTATAAAGTTCCTAAATACATTCTTTTTAAGTTTCATTTAAACTGGGGCATTTGGTAAGTTGATAGTTATAGCATGCTCACAGCTGTGGGAAAACTGACATAAAAAATAACCAGCTCAGAAAAATGGCCCATGCACAACATCTTTGAGTTTTTATGTTTTATTAGCAATTTGGACTCATTACTGTTTGGGGGAGGAAGGAAGGGAGGTAGATGTTTCTGCAAGTTGTTTCTTTAATGTATTAAGCAGAGTTTCCCAATCAGGTTTAATGCAACTCTGCCCAGTCCTTTTAGCTGGGCTGCAGGAGATCCAGGAAATGTTGATCACTGGCCCCCACTTTCCTCCACCCACTACCCCCCATACCTCTGCACTCCCCCATTTTCCTTCACTGAAATTCATTATCCAACAGCAGAGGTCAAGCTGAGTATTTCATGAGGCTTCAGAGAAAAATGAGATAACCTCTTTAGCTCAACCCAATATGCTCTCTGATCTTTCCCAGCTTTTGTCTTCCTCTTAGACTTTTCCCCAAAGGCAGGATTACCACTTGCAGCTACCACGGTGTCACTGTAGTTCTGAATTATGACAGCCAGAAAGAGCTGGGTAATATTTAATAGCCTGAGATCACAGACTTTCCTTGACACAATCCTTAGCCAGGTCTGTCCCTCTTTCAGAACTCTCATTATTTGTACACATCCTAGGACTTCTGGAGAGAATATACTACCTCTAAAACTCTTTTCCTTTCCTTTTTGCTCTCCATGGTATTAGTTGTCTCCACACCTCACCCACCCAGCTGAAAAAGCTGTCCATTTTGTCATGGAAGAGCATTAATGCAGACTATATGAGTTCTGTTCCTAATCTTTGTGCCTCTTGGTGAATCTTTGGAATATAAAAACAAACTGCATGCTGAAAAAGCTTTCTGCGGCTAGACTCAGAAAAATCACCAATTATCACACTGGAGAAGAATTAATATACAGGCATCAAGTCTTCCAACTCAATTGTCACTCTTTCCCTAAGAACACGGGAATGAGGATGATGGAAAAATGACAGGCACAACAGTGATGAATGAAGAATGAAATAGGAAAATTCACTTACTTAAAACCCTTACCCTAAAAGGAAGGAAGGAAGGAAGGAAGGAAGGAAGGAAGGAAGAGGGAATGGAAGGAAAGAAGAAGAAAGTAAAAGAGAAAGAGGGAAGGAAGGAGGGAGGGAGGGAATAAGGGAGAGAGAAAGGAAAAAAACAACTGGTAATATTTTTCATCTTTCCATAGACAAAAACTTATATTAAAAGTCCTATCAGGAATTGAAACTAGAAAAGATTTGGCATCTGAAATATCAAATCATACTTGAAGGGTTGAATTAGCTCAATACTCCTTGATTTGATACATTACTGAGAGACAAGAATGTTAATTCCACCTCTATCAACAAGATGACTGGTTCAGCTTGTTTTTCATGACTAGTTTGAGAGCTCTCGGGAGGAAAAAGAGTAGAAGCTAAGTAAGCAGAAAAGTCCTGTATGATGGGTTTCTAGGGCAGTACAGCTCTTAATTGAGGTCCTGGGACCAGCAGCATCAGCATCACCTGGGAACTTGTTAGAAATGCAAATTCTTGGGCCCCACTCCAGACCCACAAATCAGAATCTCTGAGGGTGGGGACCAGGAATCTGCGTAAATGCCTTCCAGGTAATTCTTCTGCAGGCTAAATTGGAGAAGCACTGTGAACATTCTTTCCCCCAAAGATCTGAGCCTGCAATTGGGAAGGAATGGTAATTACCAAGCCCTCATTCAATGAAATAGCAGTACTGTTAAAGTACATGAAAGAATATAAGACAAGGTGTAGAAGAACACATTTATTATGAGCAAATGAGAGAAGAGAATAGAATAAATGAATGCACATACAAACACATACATCTGCACACATTAACAGAGAAGATTAGAATCATTAAGTTCCTAGAAGACAAATAAATACTAGAACTATGTGGGGAGAGAAATCAAATCAGCATATGAGAAAAGGCTTTCAGTCTCTGATACCTCAGCCTAGAAACTAGAGATAGTTTCAATTGGAAAATACAAAAATGGAATTTTAAACCACAGATTTATGGTCTCATCTTGCCTTAGAGACTCCTTTGGGCTTCACACACAAGGGGAGAGAGACGCCTCCAGGTAGTATCATATCCCCCATATGCTGACACACATATGACGTGGATTTTAGCAACAGAGGAAACCATGATCTTTCAAGTATACCGATGCCCTCACCTCCACGTTCCTCCGCATCTGTCAATGAGGATTAAATAGTAAACCTGATAGTTACGCAAAAGAGGCAAACAGTGGCTGCCTCATAAACCAAAGGCTCTCTCGTCCCTTCATTATCCTCCTTGAGAGAAACAGAGACGGAGCTGGCCCCAGGCAGAAGGTTCCAGAGAAGCTTTTTCACACACCTCACAGCATCTTCACTGGTCAGTTCCTTGGGGCCGCTGTGCCGTGTGTATGTGTGTGTGCCTGTGTGTGAGCGTGTGCTGTGCACGTGTGTGAGGGCGGAGGGTCATCGTTTGCAGGTAAGTGCTTAAATCAAACTCCAGAGCGAGATGACAAGTCAGCTTTATGGTTTGGCCCCCAAAGACTGACTGTGGGGAGCAAAAATCAACAACCCTGCTCAGGACAGGTTTTGGCGGGCCAAGTTTAACCACCGCCATTTCCTGCTGAGGCAAGCACGAGAGCGCACTAACCCACACTGTGTTCGGAACTCCTCTCGGTGGCATAAAAAACTGAGTTGTGGGAAGCCACCTGGTGAAGTCACTCACCATTGGAGCTTTTGAGGCACTCGGGAGGTCTCTGCCTCATAAAAGGCCAGGCCCCTCCAATATCTTGTCCAAACCACTTAGGTTTCTTTTCTCCCCTTTTCAGTCAAGGTTGGTGGCTGACCCTCAGCAGTACAGCACCATTTCAACTCACTAGCCCACCATCAGAGGATGGACCCAGCTTTTCTTCTACTTGCACCCTTTTGTTTCCTCGCAGTGATTTGAATATGTGCTCTTGATGATCAGGAGATGTATGCAGCTGGAAGAGCGGCATATTTTCCTGCTGTTCACTAACGGGCAAGCACATCGTCCCCGGGGGCTGACATGCACAGACCTAATATGAAACGCACTCAGAGCATATGGATCCAAACAAAGAACTGTGTTTCCCTATTACATGATGTTTCTGCCCAAGTACAGCATGTCAGTTTCCTTCACAGCTGGTGTGTGTGCCTATTGTTACAGGAGAAGCAGTGGCCATTTATAATGTTTACAATTTGTTTGCAACTCTCATATTAAATCCTCATTATCATCCCCTTAAAAATAATGTATTGGATTTCCAACGCTGTGTAAATGCAAGGGAACAGGAGTGACCCAAACAGGATCCTCTCTACAAGGACAGGTGAATGAGTATGCTTTGAAGCTAGGAAGAATCAGGATGAACTTGAAAAACCCATCAACTGTTGCCTACTTAAGAGAAAAATAAAATTCAGAAGAAACCAAAGCTTTAATGAATTCTGTGTCTCTGTTTCAATAAAGACGAGGAGTTTTATTTATGAAGTTAAAGTCTCTCTAAACCTAGCAAGTAATTTATGCTGGCAGATACACAAACAGCCAAGAGAAAATAGATAACGACTTGAGAAAATTTTGCTTCCGTGCAGAAAGAGGGAGAAGCAATTCCAATGATATGGAGACCGGGTTCCATGGAAGCTGGAGGCTGGGTGGAAAAGTAAAAGAGAATAGGTATGGGAAAATCTTTATCCCAATCAGTATATTAATTAAAAAACAACAACAACTGAGCATCCAGCAAAAATGATACAAATAAGTCATAAACAATCACGGTCTAATATAATGCTCTGGGCACACAGTAGGATGTGTCAGGAGACTGGCCACTGGGAATGGAGGATGAGGAGGAATGAAGCAATTCAAGAAGGCTTTACTGACAAGGCAACATTTGAACTGGGGTTTGGAAGCCACAGAGAGACATAGCAAAAGCAGGAGATATCAGACCCTTGAAGGAAGGGCCGTATTTTCATCTTTCACACCCCAGCGCCACCCTCTCCCACACACACGGTTCAGCCTAGAGCAAAAACTCAATTGGTGCTCGATGAATGAGTGTTGAAAAACATTCAGACAGAGAAAACAGCACTGAAGAAGGCAAGGAGCTGTCAGAGTCACTGGCATGTTCAAGGCCTGGCAAGTAATGGAGAATGGCTAAGGGCAAGGTTTGTGGAGAGAGAGAAAAGGGGGGAAAGTAAGCTGAGGTCAGGTTGTGAAAAAGCTTTGTAGGTAGTTCCAAGAAAAATGGCTTTTTCCTCTGGAATCCAGCATTTCCCAGGATGTGTGTAGGGAATATGAGTTCCACAGAATATTAATTTAAGAGTACGAACAGGAAGAAGGAGGAGTCAGGAGGAGAAAAGGAGCAAGAGACAAATTCCACATTTAAAAAAGTTTAGGAAACATTTAGTTAAAATTACCCAGGCATTTCATGGGAAGATTTCTCAGTTTTTAATAAAATAATATTTTATCCTCAAGTCAGTGTGGGTAGTACTAGATGGTAGAACGTATGCCTGTTTATTATTATGCATCTGTTTGAGTAATTATTTATCTCTACTTCCCCAATTAGATGATCAATTCCAACAGGACAAAGACTAAGTCTGTTTTTGCTCACCATTATATCTCTTGTGAATAAAAGAATGTCTAACACATGGTAGATGCTCAAGAAAATTGTTGAATGAATAAAGGATAGTTTGGCTGGGTATAGAATTCTAGGTTCAAAGTAAATTTCTCTGTTTCTTTTCTTTTCTTTTTTTTTTTTTGGACAATTGTACTTTGCTGCCACTGAGAGGTTTGGGGCCATTCTGAATCCTATTCTTTTATTGGTAATCAGGGACTTTTTCCTTCCTTTAAAAACTTACAAAATTTTCTCTATTTTTATAGGTAAGCTATAAGCCATAATGGCTATGTTACTCTACATAGCATATTTTTGACATTGTCAATAAGGATAAGAAACACTATTGACAGGGGAGAAGGAAGAGCTCCAATAATCTCATTTCATGTGAATGCAGTTCTTTTGTCCTAATGCCATTCCTGTTCTTTGGAATTACTGACTTTGTTTGGAGCATGGCTGAGGGACCTGAGGAAAAACCCATTTGCTCCTGGTGTCTTAGACAGCAGTTTTCTCTACTTTTTCTCTTCTGTTCTAATCATAACTTCGAGAAAATCCTCAAAATTTTGGATCCAATAATGGTACCATTTGTCATTTCCCAGTGCTGTTATAATTTTATTCATTTATGTGTATATACACACATATATATGAGTTTTATTTTATTCATATATATGGATTATTTCAAGGGGAGGCAGGTATATGCACTTGGTTTGCCATCTTGAACCACTGCATTTGTATTTCATTTTTTTTCATTTTAAACTCATTTATTAGAGATACCAAAATTGTAATGAAATTTAATTCCATTTGATCTAATCCATATTGAAATAGATTTCTTATGTGTATAAATTAGGAGGCAGCCTAAAAACTAAAAAAAAAAAAAAAATGGAGAATTTGCTGTCACAAAATGATGTGTATTTATAACTCAGTTAGTAGCTCTTACTGCCAAAGGATACCATGAGGATCAACAATACAATGTTGGTCCAAACTTTAGGCTCTTTGCATGCAAGTCATATCTGGCGACAGGACAGTGTCACAGCATACTGAAAGAAGAATAAAACAGCTTCGGAAATGGGTTTAGGAAAGCATTCTGCAGCTGACACCTTAAACTTCCTCCTTAGTGGAAAAAGTGCCTTGTTGCCTCATTTGGAGCCCGGTTTACCCTCTTTGGCTTAAAATATCCAACATCCTATCAAGCATTTAACTGTGAACACCATTTCCATCTTCTGAAGTGCCACAGGAACCGACTCCAGCTGCTAAGGGGACTTTCCAGATACTAAATAATTGCCTGCAAAGGCTTTCCTCATGCGTGTCTAATAAACAGGAAAAATCCCGTCCGCCCAGTACACTTATTGAGGAGATTGTTTAAAACATTGACTCTCTTGCACATTTGTGAAAGGAATGAGTCAGTAGGTCAGTGTTCTGAGGCAGATGACCAAATAAAATGTTCATTCTCATTTTGGAGGTCCCTCGACCTGAAGATTCATTATAAATTATGACATATATATTATATTTAGTGCAATAATTTAAGCTGTGAGAGTTAGCCAATAGAGGGTCTATAGAGAAAGTATTCATTTACTGCAAATAGTCTATAGCATATCTTGGTGCTATGGGTTTTTTTTTTCCCTACAACAGGAGGCTATTATCTCTACCCATGTTTGTTTCCAGTTGTGCAGCAGCTGTCGGCCCTTTTCTTATCCCCCTCCCCAAACTAGAGACTCAACATAGCCTTCCCATCACCCCTTACTTTAATCAGCTCGGAGTCTGAGAAAGCCAGGCTGCATCCTCCTGGGAACTCTATGAACTGCTGGTGGGCTACTTGGCCAGACCTCAGCGAGCTGTCTATTTGATAGTGTCTCTCACGTTTCTGTGTGCATGAGTGCAAACGTGCTTTGTTCAAGGATGCCTGAGCTCCCCAGTGCAGCTGCAAGGGCTAACTTCTCTTGCAATGAAGATAATTGCTGTATGCCCAGAAAAGAAATTCTTGCCTCCTCCACCAATGTTAAGCATCTCTAACCTGTCTGAAATTGCAAACAAAAGTCAATCTAACAAAAGAAGTCTTCAAAACAAAGCAAACACCCAAATCAGTTCATGGGCAGAGGTAGATAGGAGCCATTGTTTTGACCAATAATTCTGTTTCTTTCTGGAGTCACACAACCAGAGAGTTGGTCATGAAATTTTACTCCTTGACTTTGGATATTTTACCCTTATTCTTCAGAAAACAAAAGTCTGGGGCATGCATGGGAGAAATGGCTCCAAAAGGCAATTAAAAACTCATCCTATCATTTGTCTGGAGCCATAATTATCGCTGGTGTGCAAGCCATGCTCCACCCTCATCAGTGCATTTATTTATATTGCATGCTTTGCATTAAGGAGGACAAAGGTGTGGAGTAAATGATGCTCACAGTCACTGATATACTGTTTATGCAAGAGTAACATAAGATAGACCATAATGTGCCTGCTCAGTGAGCAGACAAGAAATGGAACCAGCAGTTCATCATTTTGTTCAATCAGTGTTCTCTGTGTGCAAACAAGGAGATTTATACATACAACACAGCAATAAAAACATCCTTCAGAATATTTCTGTGAATGAGTTTATGACCACACTCTAATGAGCCATGCCGGCATATATCTAAGCAGCTGGCTTAGGATAGCTGATTGGTTCCACTACTTTATAAAGGAGACACAATGACTAGAATAGAGCTTTGGAACAATTTTTTTTTTTTTTTTAATTGTAGGCCAAGGGGTGGGGAGGGTGTTGGTGAGGAGTAAAATTGCAGAGACAAAGGGGATTGAACTCAGCACTAATGCCAATAGACAGAGTTGTCAAAGCAGGCTCTGGCTTGGTCCCTGAATTCCTCCTGACCTGACAGGTTATATTTAGAAACCAATTGTCCAGAGACATCCCCTTGGAACTTTGAATTGGTTACCTACTTCTCTAATGCATGGCATGAAAAACTTTTTTACAAAACATCCACCATATGCTTAAGACTCTTTATGAGTATGGCAGGTGTGGGTAATGGGGCTGGTGCCTTACAGATGGGACGGGTGTGTTTTCAGAAGGGATTATGTGTGCTTGGGATCATATCTGCATAGAAACAAATTCCATGCATCCCATCATTTGAAATTCTTCTGAAAAACTCCTTTTTCCCTATTTTTCTTCCCTCCACAATAAATAGTCTCATGTGTTGTCCTATGGTTTGGCTGTCTTGCAATATTTTTCAAAAAAAGAAGATACTGAAAGAGGAGTTAAAATCTTCTTGGATGCAAATATAAAGGTGAGAAAACTGGCTTCTTCTAATCAAGGAGGAACACATTACAAACAAACCGCCCTGGAATAAAATGACAGTTTCCTCTCTAAGCCTCCAGCGTGAGTGGAAATGTGACTGAGCAGAGAGGTACTTTCTTAGGAAGGTCTGTCCTGTTTCTTTACTCCACCACCCCTTCTTCCTGGGCGAGTCCAGGAGCTTATACTGACAACCACTGAAGGTATATGCAGTACCATCCAAGGCTGTGCCCAGTTAGCATGCTTGGGACCCCATTTTACACAATTTGGATTGTTCATATACCATGCTGCTGTGAAAATCATCTGAACTCAGAATATTGCCTTTTTCATAGCAAAGGAAGTAATTATTAGGTGCAAATAAATGAGAGTGATTTCTTTTTGGTTGTTCATAAGAAGGTTGCCTGCAGTGGTAACACTCAAGAGCCTAAACCATATCACCATATTGACTCTGGGACTGAGGGGTTCTGTGTCAACGTGAGTACATTTAATTGTTTTAGGCACCGTATCTCAGAAGGAGTCTCTCCAACCTTTACCTCTGTATTTTTTTTATTTCAGTTGAACTATTTTAAAAAAATACACTTATGTCTAATTAGAGTCCAGTTTTTGTCCATAATGCCTTACTGGTTATTGTTATAATTGTCAGGATATTTTTATATGACCAACATGCACAGGGGCACAGCTGGGCTGAAATTTAAACAAGTAGCTAAACATACCCTCATTTTTTTTAAGATATTTTTTATTTTATTTATTTGACAGCGAGAGACCCAGTGAGAGAGGGAACACAAGCAGGGGGAGTGGGAGAGGGAGAAGCAGGCTCCCCGCTGAGCAGGGAGCCCGATGCAGGGCTCGATCCCAGGACCCTGGGATCACGACCTGAGCCGAAGGCAGACGCTTAATGACTGAGCCACCCAGGTGCCCCCATACCCTCATTTCTTTTTTCTTTTAATCAATAGAAATATTATTCAATTGGCTTAATTTCCTAGATTTAAAAAATGTTTTAGAATGTGTTAACTGTTGGCCTTGATGGGGATTAATTAAACCCTCGCTGTTATTCCCGTTACAGTTTTTACACATAGCTCAGTTGACTGAGGACACTGAGAGCTCCCCAAACTGTATTGTTGGGTAAAACAAGGACACAAGCAACAAGTCCCATTCATTCATTTGTAAATATGACACCATTATGAAAGCTAAACTCACACATACCATGACTAACAGAAACATTAAATTTCATCTTACCTAAAGACTTTTTCATGTAACTTTATAGACAAGTAAAAATTTAAGGAGTAATACAATAAAAAGCTAAGTATCCACCACTCAAACTAAGAAATAAAATACTACAAATAGAATTGGATGAGTTGGATGTTCACCTGTAACCCCCTCCGGGTCCCTAGTCACTCCCCTCCACCAGCTAGAGAGGTCATGGTGTCTTGAATTTGGTGATTATCATTCCTACATCTGTCTTTATACTTTTGCTACGTAAGTCATACTTTTGAACCTATCACTTTTCAGCCAGGATGCCTAGCTGGTATCCACTGTGATGCTTGGTTATGTGAGAGATATAAAAATAAAGTAACTCTTTTTTTAAAAAAAAAGGTTTGTTTATTTATTTATTTATTTTAGAGAGAGAGAGCATGAGCAGAGGGAAGGGCAGAGGGAGAGAGAGAATCCCAAGCAACTCCCTGCTGGTGTGGAGCCCTATGGGAGGCTTGATCCCAGGACCCTGAGATCATGACCTGAGCTGAAACCAGGATTCGGACACTCAATAGACTGAGCCACCCAAGTGCCCCAGTAATTCCTTAGTTTGTAAAAATATTGCCCACTGGGCATCCCATGTCTCTAAACCATTTGCAATCTCATCCCTGGTGACCCCATTCTCCAAACATACAAAATGGGGTACAGCAAAGGTGAATGAATTATCCAGGGTCACACATCATCTCAGTAGCAGAAAACACCACATGGAGGGCGCCCACCCCTGCCTCCCACTAGCCCATGATGCTGTTGTGCTCTAGGGCTTCATAATATATTTATAAGTGTTCCACAATATGTAATAAATCATTATGTATTGATTTAAACAGTGCCATTTGCAAGCCTCAAAGCGCTTTACTGTATTACATACATAAAGGAATCAAATCACTCCACCAGCCATTGACAGGCAGCAGTTAGAAGCCCTGGCTGTTACAGTGGTGTCAGCAAAACTCCACAGCAAACTGAGAACCAGAAGTGAGTGAGTCACATCGACTCCTGGAAGCAGCAAGCCTTGGCTAATGGCTGAGGGAATATGCACAATAGTATATCTTAGATTTTTAACTGTTTGCATAGAGAGAGAATCTTTTATTTGTATACATCAACGTGTTCACTAGAGGTCCACTGTGTTGGAAACTTCACAGGTATGATGTGTATTGGCACCTGGAAATGAAAGCTTTAAACAATGCAGTAAAGACAAGTAAATGGGAAAAATCCACACGCTCCCATATGACAGTCACCTGTCAGTCTCACAAAGATGCCTTCGGAGCCAAAAGAAATCAAATGGTCAGGGCTTGAGATTTAAAAATTCACTCTAAAGGCTGAGGTGTGTTAAAGCCAGTTGCACCAGCCTTGTGAGAGCCAATTGTTAAATATTCAGGAATCCTGTAAGCCATTCTTCAACTGTTGGGAGGTTGAAATGGACCGTGGTAGGAGCACGGAAATTGGTACACCCTACAAATCAAGACTTCGCCCTGCAGAAAGCAGTTTGCCAACACACCACAGCTTCTACACACCTTCTGGATGGTGGGGTTTGCCTCTCCACCTAATTTTTACCGGATTCTGAAAAGAGTCTTTTGAATAGCTTACAGATTCATTCACAGATAGTGATTATGGAAAAACACCTTCCTATCTAGCTGGCAAATAATGTAAGGTGAGGTCTATCGTGTTCTCCTGGATGAATGGAAAACTCATATTTTCCCAAAGTGTAAATCAGGAAATGGCTATCATGGAAATAGCTACTTCTAAAGAAATAAATGTATAATGAATGTTTTCACCCACATTCAGTCAGCCTCAATAAAACACTACTTGCCTTCATACTGGAAATCTGAAAGGGCATGCCATGTCAACACATTGACAAGTTACAGAATTACTTCTGTTCCCGAGAAAATCACCCGCACCTCAAAAATCCCATCAACCCAAAGTGCCTCCAAGGGGAAAACAGCACATGTTCATAGAAGTTTAGTGAAAACGCCCACTTGTACTTTTCATATGGTAACTCTAATTTAATTATTTATGGGTGGCTCTTCCAGAATAAAATTTGCTGTTAAAGTGGTAACTTCACATCTTTTGATTACAAGAAACATTTTCTAGTCCATGTTAACATTTTGCCTGGAAATTATCCAAGGTAATTACTCAAGCTCCCTGCCAAATGAAACACATTGGATTACTTATTTTCCTAATCTTAGTTTCTTTCTAATTTTAGTTGTTTCCTAATTTTTGTTTCACTCCTGTCTTGGGGTACAGGGCTCAATGCCATGCCAAGTCTCATTGAAAAGGATTTTCATAGACAGAAGAAGCACGATTGAATTTGGAATATCCATCACCATGTTTTTTTAACTTCTGGGGCATGTGTGCAAAGGCAGCTGGACACCAATCATCTTTCATTAAATCAGATTTTCCCTGTATTTACATGACAGCCTGCAATGAAACTACATATTTGGGTAGCATCACAGGAATTCATTATGATCACCCCATTAGCAAGGGGCACCTACGCGTAAGAGAGTTCACTGCCAGGTGGATGTGTGTGGGGGAGATGTTTATGTAATAATAGTTTACTGAGCATCTAAGCTGTGTACAAAGCTCTTGCATGTATTCTCTCTAACCCTTACAACATTACTACAAGATATTATTATTCCCATTTTATACATGGGGACATTCAGGCTCAAAGAAAGTAGAGGGACCACACAAAAAGTATAGGAGACAGAATTCAGGCTAGCCTCTTTTCACTATGCCACCTGTCTCAATACAGTGCTATCTTAACAAGACCACAGACTAATGCTCTCCCTTCCCTATCTGCTTTCCATAAGTAGTCATGTTTCTGACATTTATAAAATTAGAACCATTAAGAGTTTTGGTTACTAGAATAAATTTCTTTAAAACCATAATGTGAAAACATTTCCATTATAGCTTTAAAGCAATTTGAAAATGGGAGCTTTCAAGGAGTGAAATTATGAATTATGAAATGTTATCCAGTTGTTTTAACTGTAATATAAATTAATATAAAACTTGCTATATGTTTACCTTTAAGATAAAATTGTTTATTAATTTTTTGGGGAGTGAGAGATTACTTCACAGCCAAAAACATACTTTGGTTATTTTTACCAATTTGCCTATTAATAATGTCAGTATCTTTCACTTCAACCACAAAAAGCAAGTAGGTCAAATATTATTTATTTTATTTTACAAACGAGGCATTGAAGCTCAGATGAATATAGGCATACCTCATTTTATCGCCTTTCTTTTTATCGCTCTCCACAGACACAGCCTTTTTTTTTTTTTTTTTAGAAATTAAAGGTTTGTGGCAACTTTGTATCAAGCAAATCACTGGGCACCATTTTCCCAACAGCATTTGTCCACTTCATGTCTCTATGTTACATTTTGGTAATTATTGCAATATTTCAAACTTTTTCATTATTATTATATTTGTTATGGAGATCTGTGATCGGTGATCTTTGATGATGTTACTATTGTAACTGTTTTGGTGTACCATGAACTGCTCCCATATAAGAAAGGGGAGCTTAATTGACAAATACGTGTGTTCTGACCACTCCACTGACTGGCTGTCCCATGTCTCTCTCCCTCTACTCGGGCCTCCCTACTCCCCGAGACACAACAATATTGAAATCAGGCCAATTCATAACCTTACAATGGCCTCTAAGTGTTCAAGTGAAAGGCAGAATCTCAGGTCTCTCACTTTAAATCAGAAGCTAGAGAGAAGTGATTAAGCTTAGTGAGGAAGGCATGTCAAAAGCCAAGACAGGTTAGAAGTTAGATCTCTTACACTAAACAAAATTAGCCAGATTGTGAATGCAAAGGGAAAGTTCTTGAAGGAAATTAAAAGTGCTACTCCGGTGAACACACAAATGATAAGAAAGTGAAACAGTCTTATCGCTGATCTGAAGAAAGTTTGAGTGGTCTGGATAGAAGACCAAATCAGCCACAATATTCCCTTATGCCAAAGCCTAACCCAGAGCAAGGCCCTAACTCTCTTCAATTCTATGAAGGCTGAGAGAGGTAAGGGAGCTGCACAAGAAAAGTCTAAAGCTAGCGGAGGTTGGTTCATGAGGTTTAAGGAGAGAAGCTATCTCCGTAACATAAAAGTGCAAGGTGAAGCAGCAGGTGCTGATAAGAAGCGGCAACAAGTTACCCAGAAGATCTGGCTGAGATCATTAATGAAGATGGCTGCACTAAACAACAGATTTTCAAAATAGATGAGGGACGCTTGGGTGGCTTAGTTGGTTAAACTGCTGCCTTTGGCTCAGGTCATGGTCTTGGGGTCCTGGAATCGAGCCCCGTGTCAGGCTCCCTGCTCAGCGGGGAGTCTGCTTCTCCCTCTCCTTCTGTGCTCTCTCTCTTGTTCTTACTCTTGCTCTCTCTCTCACTCTCTCTTTTGCTCTCGCTATCACTCTCACTTCCTCTCTCTCACTCTCTCAAGTAAATAAATAAAATCTTAAAAAAAAAAAAGTAGATGAAACAGCCTTATACTGGAAGAAGATGCCACTAGGACTTTCATAGCTAGAAGGAAATCAGTGCCTGGCTCCTAAGCTCTCACTCTCTTGTTTGGGGCTAAGGCAGTTGGTGACTTTAAGTTGAAGCCAATGCTCAGTTCCCATTCCAAACATCCTAGGGCCCTTAAGAATTATGTTAAATCTACTCTGCTGTGCTCTATAAATGGAACAGCAAAGACTGGCTAACAGCACATCTATTTACAACATGGTTAACTGAATATTTTAAGCTCACTGTTGAGAACTACTGCTCAGAGAAAAAGCTTCCTTTCAAAATATGACTGCTCATTAATGGTGCACCTGGTCACCCAAGAGCTCTGATGGAGATGAACAACAAGATTAATATTGTTTTCATTCTTGATAACACAACATCCATTCTGTAGCCTATGGATCAAGGAGTCATTTCAACTTTTAAGTCTCATTACTTAAGAAATACATTTTGTAAGGCTACAGCTGCCATAGAGAGTGATTCCTCTGATGGATCTAGGCAAAGTAAATGGAAAACCTCTAGAAAGGATTCATCCTTCCAGATGCCATTAAGAACATTCATGATTCATGGGAAGAGGTCAAAATTTCAACATCAACAGGAGTTTGGAAGAAGTTGATTCCAGCCCTCATGGATGCTTGGGAGTTCAAGACTTCAGTGGAGGAAGTAGCTGCAGATGTGGTGGAAAAAGCAAGAGAACTAGAACTAGAAGTGGAGCCTGAAGATGGGACTGAATGGCTGCCATCTCATGATCAAACTTTAACAGATGAGGAGTGGTTTCCTATGGATAAGCAAAGAAAGTGGTTTCTTGAGATGGAATCTACTCCTGGTGAAGATGCTGTGAAGATGTTGAAATGACAACAAAAGATTTAGAATATGACATAAACTCTGTTGATAAAGCAGTGGGAGGGTTTGAGAGGATCGATTCCAATTCTGAAAGAAGTTCTACTGTGGGTAAAATACTATCAAACAGCATCACATGCTACAGAGAAATTGCTCGAGAAAGGAAGACTCAATCGATGTGTCAAACTCCATTGTTGTCTTAGTTTAAGAAATTGCCAAACCGGGGGCGGAGCAAGATGGCGGAGGAGTAGGAGAACTGGATTTCATCTGGTCTCAGGAACTCAGCTGGATAGGGATCAAACCATTCTGAACACCTACGAACTCAACAGGAGAGCGAAGAAAAGAATAGCAACAACTCTCTGAATGGAAAAGCGACCACTTTCTGGAAGGTAGGATGTGCGGAGAAGTGAATCTGAGGCGATATTCAGGAGGATAGATGGCGGGGGAGGGGGCCTCCTCGGCCGCTTCTGGCAAGTGATAGAGCCGCGGAGCACAAAATCGGACCTTTTAGAAGTTCGCTCCGCTGAGGGACGTCGCTGCAGTGGCTAAGCGGGGGGTGGAATCCTCCCGGGACAGTGTGGTCTCAGGACCCTCGGGGTCACAGAAAGACCGGGGGTGCCTGAGTGCAGCAGAGCTCCCAGGTATCAGAGCGGGGAAGCCGGCTGCAGAGAAAGAGCCGAGGCGCGGGCTCTCAGCTCGGGGTTGCCATAAACTGTGATCCGCGGCCCAGTCGGGCCACTGCGCCTCCAGCAGGGACCCAACAAGCGGCAGATCCGGGGAGACTCCCCTTCCTCCCCTGGGGAGGAGCGGCACGGAAGCACACCGCAGGGATCTGCTGGGTCTGGAGACTCCACACGGGGTTGTGTGCCAGACATAGAAATGCTCGGTCACAGGCCTGGTGAGCACGGAGTGCGGCCGGAGACCGGGGAGATGGGAGTGACTGCCTTTCTCTGGGGGCACACTGAGGAGCGGGACCCGGAGTTCTCGGCTCCTCCCGGGCAGAGATTAGAGGGCCGCCATTTTCACCCTGGTCCTCCAAAGCTGTACCGAGAGCTTGCAGGGAACAAAAGCTCCTGAGAGCAAACCTGAGCAGATTGCTTAGCCTGGACCGACAAGGGTGGGGCAATTCCGCCTCCAGCAAAGACATTTGGAACCACGGCAACAGGCCCCTCCCCCAGAAGATCAGCACAAACAGCCAGCCAAGACCAAGTTTACCCATCAATGAGAATGGGAGAACTCCAGCGCTAGGGGAATACTGCACATAGAATTCATGGCTTTTTTACCATGATTCATTAGTCTTTCAAAGTTAATTTTTTTTAACT
>NW_027397074.1:44198192-44214193 GCF_003265705.2 Callorhinus ursinus | reverse complement strand
TCATTAGTCTTTCAAAGTTAATTTTTTTTAACTGGTTTTTTTTTTTTAATTTTTCTTTTTCCCTCAACCAACATCTTATCAATCCCTTTTTTTAAAAAAACATTTTTATTTTTCATTTTTAGTCATATTCTATCCCTTCATAGTAGTTACCCTTATATATAAGTTATTCTCTTTAAAATTTTGAGATACAGTTTCTTCTAACAGATCAAAGTATACCCTAAATCTCTAGTGTATGGCTTTGTTCCAATCTCCTGCCTGATCACATTCTCTCCCCCCCCTTTTTTTTTCTTTCTTTCCTTTTTTTCTAATCCTCTTATTTTTTCAAACACCTTATCAATTCCTTTTTTAAAATTTTTTTATAATTTTCATCTTTATAGTCATATTCCATCCCTTCATCATATCAACCCTTATTTTGTACATATATAAGTCTTTCTTTCTTTAAAATTTTAGGAGTCACTTTCTTCTAACAGACCAAACTACACCCAAAATCCAGTGTGTGGCACTGATCTATACACCAGCCTGATCATATTTGATCACATTCTGTCTTTTTTGTTTTGTTCTGTTTTTGTTTGTTTTTATCTTTTTCTTTTTTTCTCTTTTTTCTTTCTTTCCCTTTTTTCCCCCCTGGTTTCTGGTCTTTTCTGATTTGTTTAGAGTATATTTTCTGGGGACGTTATTACCCTGTCAGCATTTTGTTCTCTCATTCATCTATTCTCCTCTGGACAAAATGACAAGACGGAAAAAATCACCTCAACAAAAAGAACAAGAGGTAGTACCGTCTGCCAGGGACCTACTCAATACAGACATTAGTGTGATGTCGGACCTAGAGTTCAGAATCATGATTTTAAAGATACTAGCTGGGCTTGAAAGAAGCATGGAAGTTATTAGAGAAACCCTTTCTGGAGAAATAAAAGAACTAAAATCTAACCAAGTCAAAATCAAAAGGCTATTAATGAGGTGCAAAAAATGGGGGCATTAACTGCTAGGATAAATGAGGCAGAAGAGAGAATCAACGATATAGAAGACCAAATGATGGAAAATAAAGAAGCTGAGAAAAAGAGAGACAAACAACTACTGGATCACGAGGGCAGATTTCGAGAGATAAGCGATACCATAAGACAAAACAACATTAGAAAAATTGGGATCCCAGAAGAAGAAGGAAAAGAGAGAGGGGCAGAAGGTATATGGGAGCAAATTATAGCAGAGAACTTCCCTAATGTGGGGAAGGAAACAGGCATCAAAATCCAGGAGGCACAGAGAACCCCTCTCAAAATCAATAAAAACAGGTCAACACCCTAACATCTAAGAGTAAAACTTACGAGTCTCAGAGACAAAGAGAAAATCTTGAAAGCTGCTCGGGAGAAGAGATAATGTAACCTATAATGGTAGAAACATTAGATTGGCAACAGACCTATCCACAGAGACCTGGCAGACCAGAAAGGACTGGCATGATATCTTCAGAGCACTAAACGAGAAAAATATGCAGCCAAGAATACTATATCCAGCTAGGCTTCATTGAAAATAGAAGGAGAGATAAAAAGCTTCCAGGACAAACAAAAACTAAAGGAATTTGCAAACACAAAACCAGCCCTCCAAGAAATATTGAAAGGGGTCCTCTAAGCAAAGAGAGAGCCTAAAAGCAGCATAGACCAGAAAGGAACAGAGACAATATACAGTAACAGTCACCTTACAGGCAATACAATGACACTAAATTCATATCTTTCAATAGTTACCCTGAATGTAAATGGGCTAAATGCCCCAATCAAAAGACATAGGCTATCAGATTGGATTAAAAAACAAGACCCATCGATATGCTGTCTGCAAGAGACTCATTTTAGACCCAAAGACACCCCTACATTGAAAGTGAGGGGGTGGAAAACCATTTACCATGCTAATGGACACCAAAAGAAAGCTGGGGTGGCAATCCTTATATCAGACAAATTAGATTTTAAACCAAAGACTGTAATAAGAGATGAGGAAGGACACTATATCCTACTTAAAGGGTCTATCCAATAAGAAGATCTAACAATTGTAAATATCTATGCCCCTAACATGGGAGCAGCCAATTATATAAGGCGGTTAATAACAAAAGCAAAGAAACACATTGACAACAATACAATAATAGTGGGGGACTCTTAACACCCCCCTGACTGAAATGGACAGATCATCTAAGCAAAAGATCAACAAGGAAATAAAGACTTTAAATGACACACTGGACCAAATGGACTTCACAGACATATTCAGAACATTCCATCCCAAAGCAACGGACTACACATTCTTCTCTAGTGCCCATGGAACATTCTCCAGAATAGATCACATCCTAGGTCACAAATCAGGTCTTAACCGGTACCAAAAGATTGGGATTATTCCCTGCAAATTTTCAGACCACAATGCTTTGAAACTAGAACTCAATCACAAGAGGAAAATCACAAAGAACTCAAATACATGGAGGCTATAGAGCATCCTCCTAAAGAATGAATGGGTCAGCCAGGAAATTAAAGAACAATTAAAAAAATTCATGGAAACCAATGAAAATGAAAACACAACTGTTCAAAATCTTTGGGATGCAGCAAAGGCAGTCCTGAGAGGAAAGTACATAGCAATACAAGCCTTTCTCAAGAAACAAGAAAGGTCTCAAATATACAACCTAACCCTACACCTAAAGGAGCTAGAGAAAAAACAGCAAATAAAGCCTAAACCCAGCAGGAGAAGAGAAATCATAAAGATCAGAGCAGGAATCAATGAACTAGAAACCAAAAGAACAGTAGAACAGATCAACGAAACTAGGAGCTGGTTCTTTGAAAGAATTAACAAGATTGATATACCCCTGGCCAGACTTATCACAAAGAAAAGAGAAATGACCCAAATCAACAAAATCATGAATGAAAGAGGAGAGATCACAACCAACACCAAAGACATACAAACAATTATAAGAACATATTATGAGCAAACTCTATGCCAGCAAATTAGATAACCTGGAAGAAATGGATGCATTCCTAGAGATGTATCAACTACCAAAATTGAACCAGGAAGAAATAGAAAACTTGAACAGACCTATAACCACTAAGGAAATTGAAGCAGTCATCAAAAATCTCCCAACAAACAAAAGCCCAGGGCCAGATGGCTTCCCAGGGGAATTCTACCAAACATTTCAAGAAGAATTAATACCTATTCTCCTGAAGCTATTCCAAAAAATAGAAATGGAAGGAAAACTTCCAAACTCATTTTATGAGGTCACCATTACCTTGATCCCCAAACCAGACAAAGACCCCATCAAAAAGGAGAATTACAGACCAATATCCTTGATGAACATGGACGCAAAAATTCTCACCAAAATACTAGCCAATAGGATCCAACAGTACATTAAAAGGATTATTCACCACGACCAAGTGGGATTTATCCCTGGGCTGCAAGGTTGGTTCAACACCCGCAAATCAATCAACGTGACACAATACATTAACAAAAGAAAGAACAAGAACCATATGATCCTGTCAATAGATGCAGAAAAAGCATTTGACAAAGTACAGCATGCTTTCTTGATCAAAACTCTTCAGAGTATAGGGACAGAGGGTACATACCTCAATATCATAAAAGCCATCTATGAAAAACCTACAGTGAATATCATTCTCAATGGGGAAAAGCTGAGAGCTTTCCGCCTAAGGTCAGGAACACGGCAGGGATGTCCACTATCACCACTGCTATTCAACATAGCGTTAGAAGTCCTAGCCACAGCAATCAGACAACAAAAAGGAATCAAAGGCATCCAAATCGGCAAAGAGGAAGTCAAACTCTCACTCTTTGCAGATGATATGATACTTTATGTGGAAAACCCAAAAGACTCCACCCCAAAACTGCTAGAACTCATACAGGAATTCAGTAAAGGGGCAGGGTATAAAATCAATGCACAGAAATCAGTGGCATTCCTATACACCAACAACAAGTCAGAAGAGAGACAAATTAAGGAGTCGATCCCATTTACAATTGCACCCAAAACCATAAGATACCTAGGAATAAATCTAACCAAAAAGGCAAAGGATCTGTACTCAGAAAACTATAAAATACTCATGAAAGAAATTGAGGAAGACACAAAGATAGAAAAACGTTCCATGCTCATGGGTTGGAAGAAAAAACATTGTGAAGATGTCAATGCTACCTAGAGCAATCTACACATTCAATGCAATCCCCATCAAAATACCATCCACTTTTTTCAAAGAAGTGGAACAAATAATCCTAAAATTTGTATGGAACCAGAAAAGACCCCGAATAGCCAGAGGAATGTTGAAAAAGAAAAGCAAAGCTGGCGGCATCACAATTCTGGACTTCCAGCTCTATTACAAAGCTGTCATCATCAAGACAGTACGGTACTGGCACAAAAACAGACACATAGATCAATGGAACAGAATAGAAAGCCCAGAAATGGACCCTCAACTCTATGGTCAACTAATCTTTGACAAAGCAGGAAAGAATGTCCAATGGAAAAAAGACAGTCTCTTCAACAAATGGTGTTGGGAAAATTGGACAGCCACATGCAGAAGAATGAAACTGGACCATTTCCTTACACCACACACACAAATAGACTCCAAATGGTTGAAAGACATAAATGTGAGACAGGAGTCCAGCAAAATCCTAAAGGAGAACACAGGCAGCAACCTCTTCGACCTCAGCCGCAGCTGAGAAACATCGCCAAAGGCAAGGGAAGCCAGGGCAAAAATGAACTATTGGGATTTCATCAAAATAAAAAGCTTTTGCACAGCAAAAGAAACAGTCAACAAAACCAAAAGACAACCGACAGAATGGGAGAAAATATTTGCAAATGACATATCAGATAAAGGGCTAGTATCCAAAATCTATAAAGAACTTATCAGACTCAACACCCAAACAACAAATGATTCAATCAAGAAATGGGCAGAAGACATGAACAGACATTTTTCCAAAGAAGACATCCAAGTGGCCAACAGACACATGAAAAAGTGCTCAACATCGCTCGGCATCACGGAAATCCAAATCAAAACCTCAATGAGATACCACTCACACCAGTCAGAATGGCTAAAATTAACAAGTCAGGAAATGACAGATGTTGGCGGGGAGGCGGAGAAAGGGGAACCCTCCTACACTGTTGGTGGGAATGCAAGCTGGTGCAACCACTCTGGAAAACAGTATGGAGGTTCCTCAAACAGTTGAAAATAGAGTTACCATACGATCCAGCAATTGCACTACTAGGTATTTATCACAAAGATACAAATGTAGGGATCTGAAGGGGTACGTGCATCCCAATGTTTATAGCAGCAATGTCCACAATAGCCAAAGTGTGGAAAGAGCCAAGATGTCCATCGACAGATGAATGGATAAAGAAGATGTGGTATATATACACAATGGAATATTATGCAGCCATCAAAAGGAATGAGCTCTTGCCATTTGCAACAACATGGATGGAACTGGAGGGTGTTATGCTGAGTGAAATAAGTCAATCAGAGAAAGACATGTATCATATGACCTTATGGATATGAAGAATTCTTTTTTTTTTTTAAAACAATCACTTGGCCAATTTTTTTTTTTTAAGATTTCATTTATTTATTTGACAGAGAGAGAGAGAGAGAGAGCACAAGTAGGCAGGCAGGCAGGCAGAGGCAGAGGGAGAAGCAGGCTCCCCGCGGAGCAGGGAGCCCGATGCGGGGCTCGATCCCAGGACCCTGGGATCATGACCTGAGCCGAAGGCAGACGCTTAACCGACTGAGCTACCCAGGCGCCCCCGAAGAATTCTTAATCTCGGGAAACAAACTGAGGGCTGCTGGAGTGGGGGTGGGGTGGGAGGGATGGGGTGGCTAGGTGATAGACACTGGGGAGGGTATGTGCTATGGTGAGCGCTGTGAATTGTACAAGACTGTTGAATCACAGATCTATACCTCTGAAACAAATAATGCAATATATGTTAAGGAAAAAAAAAGAAGATAGCTGGAGGGGAAGAATGAAGGGGGGGAAATCGGAGAGGGAGACGAACCATGAGAGATGATGGACTCTGAAAAACAAACTGAGGGTTCTAGAGGGGCGGGGGGTGGGGGATGGGTTAGCCTGGTAATGGGTATTAAAGAGGGCACGTTCTGCATGGAGCACTGGGTGTTATGCACAAACAATGAATCATGGAACACTACATCAAAAACTAATGATGTATTGTATGGTGATTAACATAACAATAAAAAATTTAAAGAAAAAAAAAGTAAAATGCTGAGCAAACTGGAAAAAAAAAAATCAACAACTCTCCTTAGGTCCATAAGAGAGGAGAGTACACAGGGCCAACTGCTGCCTCCAAGTTGGAGAGATACAAGCAAATAGAGTCAGGACTTACCTACAGGAGCGGAGACTCCAGAGCAAGAACCAAGTCAGAGCCAGTGCCTGGGTGGGGACCGTGAACTATAACTGATGAGTTGAGTTGCTGGACATGCGATATGGACAATGCTCAGGGTTAAAACCTCCGGGGGGTGGGGGGCGCAATCATAGAGACACCCTCTCAAGATTGAGAGATTTACCTCCAGGAACTCTACCAGACTCGCCCAGCATTAAATCGGAGAGTTTCCTCCGCTTCCGGCAGGGGGAGGGGTAAAGAGCCATTTCTGTGTGTGCTAGAGCCCGTTGTTCTTAACAAGGACTGCGGTCGCAGAAGCCTCACCTGCTGGGGTATCATCACAGTCTAACTGACCCGGGAGAAGGGAAATAGATGATTCCAGCCTGTTCCGGCCATTTGACCCATGTAAGGGGGAGGGAAAAAACAACTGTGAAACACTTGTGAAATTCACAGCCCAGAGGCACAGGCCCACTAAAAGACTGAAACCTAATCATCAGACTATAGAACTCGTCCCTTCCCCCCACCCCGCAACACCTCACCACATTACTAAAGGCCTATTTCCAGCAATTCCTTTTACCCAGTAGTCATGTCTGGCTATCAAGGAAAAAATTACAAGACCTACCAAAAAGCAAAAAAACACAGTTTGAAGAGACAGTGCAAGCATCAGAACCAGACATGGTAGGGATGTTGGAATTATCATCCCAGGAATTTAAGACAACTATGATTAATATGCTAAGGGCTCTAATGGATAAAGTAGACAACATGCAACAACAAATGGGCCACGTAAGCATAGAGATGAAAATCCTAAGGAAAAAACAAAACTAAATTCGAGATAAAAAAAACACTAACAGAAATGAAGAATGCCTTTGATGGGCTTATTAGTAGATTGGACACAGCTGAAAACAGAGTCTCTTACCTAGAGACTAGATGGATAGAATCCTCAAAAACCAAAAGCAAAGGAAACAAAGACTGAAAAATACAGAACAGAATATCCAAGGACTGTGGGACAACTACAGAAGGTATAACATATGAATAATGCAAATACCATAAAGAGAATAAAGAAGAGAACAGAAGAAATATTTGAAATGACTGTGAATTTCCCCAAAATTAATGTTAGAAGCCCTATCATATATAATCAAGAAACAAAGATAAGAATTACATCCCACTTCTCAGAAACAAGTCAAGCAAGAAGAGAGTGGAGGGAAATATTTAAAGTGTTGACAGGAAAAAATACCAGCTTAGCATTCAGTACCCTGTGAAATTATCCTTCTAAAGTGAGGGAGAAATAAAGACTTTGTCAAACAAAAATTGAGGGAATTTGTCTCCAATTGACCTGCCTTGCAAGAAATGTTAAAAGAAATTCTCTAGAGAGAAGAAAATAATGTAGGTCAGAAACTCACATCTACATAAAGGAAGAAAAGAAGAATATCAAAGAAAGAATAAGTGACCATAAAACAAAACTTTTATTTTTCTTATTCTTAACTGATCTAACAGATAACAGTTTGTTCAAAATAATAATAGCAATAAAGCATTTAATTATGTAAAAAAAAAAAATTGCCACAGCCACCGCAACCTTCAGCAACCACCTCCCATCAGTCAGCAGCCATCAACACTGAGGCGAGAGACTCCACCAGCAAAATGATGGCAATTTGCTAAAGGCTCAGACGATTGTTAGCATTTTTTATTATAAAGTATTTTTTAATTAAGGTATGTACACTGTTTTTTTAAAACTAAATGCTATTATTGCACACTTAACAGACTACAGTATAGTGTAAACTAACTTTTATATTCACTGGGCAGCCAGAAAATTCATTTGATTCACTTCATTTCAATATTCACTTCATTGTGATGATCTGGACCCAAACCTGCAGTATGCCTCTCTGAAGTAGCGGAGTGAGAACTGCAGTTCAGCTCTTACGACTCCCATCTAGTGCATTCTCTGCCATAGGACACAGAACAGTAAGCTTATAAGATAATAGTGAAAGCCCAAGAGACAGGTGGAGCACTTTTGACAAAGGAATAACAGAAATCTGGCTCAAAATGTGACCGGCACAGTTCACAATGCAAACAGCACCTTCCAACAGCTCGGATGGCAGGAAAAAAGTTAAGCAAACGGTTAGGTCTGGCACAGGTTGATCCCCAGTACCTAGTGGATGAAACAGGACCAGAAAAAGTTGAAACAGAAACAGAAAGGCCCAGAAGACTTCCTAAGCCTGTGTTGCAAGTTCATTTAGGGCTTGTTCTCTATGTTGCTACATGTACGCTGCTATGACCTTAATAAAGTATCTCGTGAGGCTACTTTTTGAACGTATACACTGAGAAACACTCTTTTTCTCCATTTGCCCCTTCCCCCAAGAATGCAGTTAGAGCCCTTGGTGTTATTCTTAGCATAGCCTCCACCACATTCAAAAAAGACAGCAACAGTAGTATTCTTCCAAAGCAGCCTCTAGTCACTACTGTGATTTTCAATAAAATTTACCTGGCCCATGCTAAAGTATATTTGTTAAAACATATATTTGCTTTACAAGTTAATTTGCCAGGAGGTGCAAACCTGCTTTTCCTACTAATTAAAATTTTTAAAAAACCAAAAACCAAAAAACAGTAAAAGCTAAATCATGTCCTCCAGCAATGAGCTGTCTTTATATTCCCATTCTCCCTTTTACCACCACTGCCAGCTCTGGATTACTGCCACTACTGAAAATAACCTGCAAAAGGGGTTTTGTTCCCATTCAGCATGGTACTTTGTTTTCCGGGCCCCAGACCCCTGCCATCTTTATGTGAGTCCAGTAAACACATCAGAAAACTTCAGTCCAATATGCCAACATCCAATAATCAAAGGTGATTTAAATCACCATTTGTTTTCTCTTTTTCAAAAAAGATAATTGAATTTGAGATCTAAAGAGCCATCTGCTACCAAAGGTGTTTTCCAATCTAGGTGAATGCAAACTTAGCTTAGATATTCTTTTTCTTTGTTACTAAGGAATATGTGCTCCAGAAATTTCTGATTCACTTTGGATTACTGAACAATAGAACCTTGGGATGATTTGTTTCCTCCAAATCTTAACTTTAATTTCCTATGGAAAAATATGCTCGGCTAATTCTCCAGAGCCTGGTGTTTTGATGTTTCAGCGTTCCACTTGGAGGATTTGAGACAACCTAGATCTACATGATTGAAACAACATAACTGTGGCCTGGCAGAAGCAATCAGTTCAGGCAGCTAAATGATGTGTATATGGAAATGGCCACACAATTGATTTGACCAAGGCAATCAATACTCCTTATGAAGACAGCAAAAACCAAGGAGATCAGCTAGGCTAGGGTCCCACTCAGTGGCTGCAAGTAGATATAATTTACAAAGAATGTGTACAACAGAAAATCTTGGTCCAGAGAATCTGTGTTTCTAGGTATATGTGAAGTGACCAAGTCAGCACCTGGACAAAAGAAGGTATTTAACAAATGTTACTTTTCTCCCATTTTATTTTGGTCATGGAAGGTTCCTAGTATTTCACAGGATTATGCATTTTTAGTACAAAGTACAACCACCATAAACAAATACTGGGGACAATTAGTATGTACACAACTCAAGTGGTGGTGTAGGTATAAATGGGAGCAAGAGAAAGTTACATACTGGTTTTGCACGTTTTGTGGGACATGGCCATTAATCAACATGTTTTAAAAGGGAATGGTTTTCAATTAACAGAACTTCTGTCACACTTTACTGCTCTTGATATTGTCCTGTTTTCTAGTAATTAGCTGGCTAAGTAGCTCATTACATAGAGACTATAATAATTTTGATATTCATAGGCAGCGATAATGCAAAGGTAAGTAATTTGTTCCAAAACTCTATCTACCTACCTATCTATCTATCTATTCACTCAACAAATAACTGTTAATTATCTTCTATTTGTAAGGCACTAGAAGAAGACATAAGAGAAAAAAAACCCATGGTCTATTCCTCAAAAAAATTATAGTTTATTGGGAGGATGGTGGGAAAAAGTCTCAAATGAAAAGGCAAAACTATCCTTCTCAGTCTAGAGTCAAATACATTCTAAGCGGGCTGAATACTCCCTGCTGGCTTAACGGATGATCCACACATTGGACCACGTGTCAGAGGTTGGCAAACTTTTTCTGTAAAGTGCAACCTTTGCCATAGATATGGCCATATGGTCTCTACTGCAATTCTTCTATGTCGTAGCAACAGACAATATGTCGATGACTGGGCATGGGTGTATTCCAAAAAAAAACCTTATTTATCGACACTGAAGTTTGAATTTCCTATAAGTTTTACATGTTATGAAATGTCATTCTTCTTTTAATTTTTCAAATCACTTAAAAGTGTAAAAACTAGGGCGCCTGGGTGGCTCAGTTGGTTAAGCGACTGCTTTCGGCTCAGGTCATGATCCTGGAGTCCCGGGATCGAGTCCCACATCGGGCTCCCTGCTCAGCGGGGAGTCTGCTTCTCCCTCTGACCCTCTTCCCTCTCATGCTCTCTATCTCTCATTCTCTCTCTCTCAAATAAATTAAATAAAATCTTTAAAAAAAAAGTGTAAAAACTATTTTTAGCTCATGAGCCATATAAACACAGGTGGCAGGCTGAACTTGGCCCAAGGGCTGTAGTTTACCAACCCCTGTCTTAGCTTGAAGGAAGGCACTTTAGGGACTTCCTTTCTCTGGTAAATCTTGCTGGTAGCCTGGAATCACAGGAATTTCAATCACCTGCTTTGTGTATAGTTCACCTTTGGCCACATATGTGAAGTCACCCTTATAATCCATGCCTTTCATGGAAAACCAGTCCCTCTTCCTCTGGTGGTTGGAACTGCCAGTAGTATTCAGTTTAGATTCCCAAAGCACAAATACTTTACTGGTACATCAAAAGTATTCAAGGCATAGCTTTAATTAGAAAGAGCAAAAGAAGAGAAACTTCAGAAAAGTGCAGGCTTCCTGTTTTGTTTCTTTTTCAATAAAAGGATTCTCAAGTATATTATGGAAATTCACAAAAGTATTTTAGTAACTCTTGATAGCCAAATATTTGATAGTACTTTTTCAAAGCTATCATCTTATTATTCCTCTTATACTTCATGCGGTCCAGCTTTGAGAGTAATGTGGCTTGTTCATTGTCCCCAGACTAGTGTTCTTGTTTGTGAATGGAATTGGACACTCCTTTTCTAAGGGCATAGCCCACTGTCGTCCTATCTCCTCTTCAAATGAAATACAACCAAGAGAAACCACACATTCTGGTGCTAATATGTGGTCCCTTCCCAAGATAAACTCTTTATGATCCTGATTATCTTTTATCTAGCCACTGAGAATGACAGTCTCTGTCTCCTCCCGTCCTCTCTCACCAGGTGTAAACCCAACCATCTTTTTCATACTATTAAAAATTCAACATACTTTACATTAAAAGTAACAAACATCCAACGTGCTATAGGAATATCAAATAGCCCTTCCAGTTCTATACTATGAAACTGTGATTTTCATAAGACACAGTATCTGCCAGCGTTAGGTGGCTATTTGTTTTTAAATTTAAACTAAATAAAATTAAGTAACATTAAAAATTCAGTTTCTCAGTTGCAGTAGCCAGATGTCAAGTGCTCGACAGCCACACTTCCATCATTCCAAAAGTGCTACTGGACCATGATGATCTAGATGAAAAAGTAGGAAGACAGCAGTTATGGCAGTCAATCTTCTTGATTTATTTATATCAGCTAAGATTCCTGACTGACCTAGTTCTTTATTTCTTCAGAATAAAATTAGTCTTTTAAATCACAAGCATGAACAATGTGTTAGTATTAGCAAGTCCTGCCCTCTAATAATAGGCTAGGAAGCTTTCCTCTTTAAGCCTTCTACCTCCCATGTTCAGTGACAGGAATTAGCAAAGTAATTTTTATCATACACCTATGGTCAACAAATGCCATTTCAGGGAGTTGTCCAGCATCCAATCTACCTTCTTTTTTGGTGAATTCCTGTTGAATAAGGTCTTGGTGGAGCACAGGATATACGGGCTTGGTCAATCGAATGATCCACCTTAGCCTACAAATCTGGGGTAAGTGAGGTCAAGAAAGAGCAGATGGATCATTTGTGCCATGTTTGTGATGGTGTCCAGTAGTGGTGGTGGTGGGGAGTGCCCAGTGGCCGCTGCAGTGATATCCTGGCCAGGCTGTTTGTGTTGCAAGTTTTCGAGGCCATCTGGAGCTCCTCTGATCTCTGCTTCCCTTATAATGTCGATCCCCTCCAGCCTCTGGCTAATTCTGGGAAAACAAATATCCTTTAAATATGTTCCCTTTTTCTGCTTCAGGTAACAAATGAATTTTTTCTTTTTACCACCAAGAACCTCTACCAATACACCACCCGTGTTACCTCCCATGTTATTTCCAATTCTGTTAGCAACCATGTCATGTTAATCTAGTTTTCATCCAAAGAAACTCAGATGCAAAGGACTCTGATGTTGTACTAGGGGCTACTTTTTAGAAAATTTGCAATCACAATTAATTGCAAAATAAATAATGTGGAGGCCCAATTGAAAAAAAAAATCTCCCTTTCAAAAGGGTTATTTCAGCCTACAAACAAAGATGCGGGAACATAAAGAAAACACATTTCAAATTCTTCATGGTACTTCCAACCTGCCCTTTGGGTTTCTGTGACAAAAACATTCTTCCCTCTCTGAAAGATTTCTTTCTTCGAAGTTTAAAAGCTTTGTTCTCTGTTATCCTTGGTTAATGCTATCATGGTAACTGGCACTATCTCTCTTCAAAACACATGAAATAATCCTGGTCTGAAGACACTCAGAGGATAGCCTTTTGCACTGTTAATGCAGTCATACCCAAGCCCGTGCAAGTGGGGATGGCTTTGAAAGATAAAGTATGTATCATCTCAAAGGGTTACTTCAAAATACTTCAGGAGATGACAGCACTGGGCCTCCATAGAAGGTGTGACTGATGTTTCTCTTTTCCACTTCCTCTCTGTTTTCTTGGGATCTCTGGACTGAAATATTGCTCATGGAAAACAAGGTTGGGAAGGTTTCTCCTTGAAGAGGGAGTTTGGAGTTTTTCTAACTCCCTGGCAGCAGAAGCAGCTTCATCTGCACATCTTATTTCCTGGTTCATATCACCAACTGATCGTGGGCCATTTCAGTTCTCCCTCTGACCATTAAAAAAAAAAAACAAAAATCTCAAAACAACCATAAGAGTAAATATTCTCCCCTCCTCCTCCTCCTCTCTCAGGAAGAAGGTAAAATCACCATCAACAGAACAATTGTAGTTTTATGTAGCATCCAGAGACATCACATTTTCAGCCATTTGTTATCTCTTATGAAGATTCAAAAGTAATTAGGATTTTATCATGGTAGCAATTATAATATCAAGAGATCCACAGTTTTCAAGATAAGATGAGGAAATTATTCCTAAAGCCACCCTCCCCTCCATGGCTTCAACTCCTTCTAGGCTTACTCCTTATTACCCATCTAAAGGCTGAACCAATATCTAGTTATAGGACTTAAAAGGGTACTGACTGGCATAGAAGCAGAATTTGACCTGGATATTCCCATCATGAAAATAGCACCAGAGATCTTCCATCTGAAAACAAGGAGTTGACTATGCACTTCTGGGAGAGTTTCTTCCATGTCTCTTCATGTGTCTGTGTTCTAATAAGCATAAACACTCCCTGGATTTTGCATGCTATGCACAATGGTCATCATTCACAGGAAGAGGAATCTAGAAAAACTGGTACAAAGTGGTACTGGTGGGACCACAACACTAACTAGGTTTTTGAAAAATAATCTAATACTAAGGGTCAGTAGGCACTCTTAATCTCAGATAAACAATTTAAATGCAGATAGATGCACTAGAATCCTTCTGGCTTTTCTTTTTAACCGTCAGTGATATCTGCCAATAGAATGTGAAACTGGATCCTAATTTTGAATCTCTTGGCACACCCCCGTCCCTCCTTCCAGGTTCATTTGCATATAATATCCTGTGTTCCCTAGTTTGCAGCAGGGTGGAATGTTGCAGGCCAGAAGAAAGGCTCACGTTTCTAGATAGAGTTGGATTTTTGCCATAATGGAAATCAATTTCATTGATAGTCTAGCCACCCCCGCCCTGCCCGCAAAATGGGTTTACATCTGAATAATCTGAAATTCCCACTGGTAAACTGTAAATACTTTTTCTGATGCTATTCTGGAAAGCCTGAGGGAAAGGCATTCATGAAGAAAGATGGTCACCCATCCCTCAGCCCAAGGCCAGTGTATGCAGCGTATCTCCCACCAATACACTCATCCCAAGATGGTGCATTATATTATAAGGGCTTTTTTCTTATAGGCATTTGCCTCTAGCTCAACATAGTGATAATGATGATGATGATGGTAAAAGCTGATCCCTCTTGAATCTTACTGTGTGCTAGGCACTTTTCAGCCTCCTTACTTGTATTATTTCACATAGTGTCCCCACACCTATGGAAACAGATACTTTTTTAAAATCCCCATTATCAATCAACAAACACAGAAAGGACTTAACTTTTCTAAGGTCATTATAGTTTCATTCAAGTTAGAGAGGATCTATGTCTGAAAGTGTGTGTGTGTGTGTGTGTGTGTGTGTGTGTGTGTGTGTGTGTGTGTAGGGGTGGCTGAAGGTCACTATGAGGACAGGGTGGGCACTCAGAGAATGAAAGGTTCCACTCCAGTCACTTCAGAATGGAACAGGAGATGTGGTATATATATACAATGGAATATTATGCAGCCATCAAAAGGAATGGAATCTTGCCATTTGCAACAACGTGGATGGAACTGGAGGGTATTATGCTGAGCGAAATAAGTCAATCAGAGAAAGACATGTATCATATGACCTCACTGATATGAGGAATTCTTAATCTCAGGAAACAAACTGAGGGTTGCTGGAGTGGGGGGGGTGGGAGGGAGGGGGTGGCTGGGTGATAGACACTGGGGAGGGTATGTGCTATGGTGAGCGCATGAATTGTGTAAGACTGTTGAATCACAGACCTGTACCCCTGAAACAAATAATACATTATATATTTTTAAAAAAGAAGAAGAAGAAGATAGTAGTAAGGGAAAAAAGAAGGGGGGGAAATCGGAGGGGGAGACAAACCATGAGAGACTGTGGACTCTGAGAAACAAACTGAGGGTTCTAGAGGGGAGAGGGGTGGGGGGATGGGTTAGCCTGGTGATGGGTATTAAAGAGGGCATATTCTGCGTGGAGCACTGGGTGTTATACGCAAACAATGAATCATGCATCACTACATCAAAAAAAAAAAAAAACAATGGAACAGGAGCACCAAATACACAAAAACACCTAGAAACTCAACCCAAGTACTCCGGCCCTTTTAGTGGCCTTGGACAAATATGCCCTAAAATTAGCTGGAAGATTCCTTTGGGGATTAGCAAGTATTTTTAGAAATTCCTAGGAAAGCTGGTTCCAAGGGCAGATCTGTAACTATTTGATTCATAGATATACTTGCTTTATTATATAAATTGAGACAAAAAGTTCAGAAAGTCTAAAAGTTCAAAGCAGTTGCTACTGCAAACCTCCAGAACCTGACCATTGAGAGTTGAATCTTGAGAAAACAGCCTTCCTCATAAGGTGTCTAGAACTTTGGGGGCCAGTCAGGCCAGGATGTGTGTGTGTGTGTGTGTGTGTGTGTGTGTGTGTGTGTG
>NW_027397074.1:44175960-44198092 GCF_003265705.2 Callorhinus ursinus | reverse complement strand
TGTGTGTGTGTGTGTGTGTGTGTGTGTGTGTGTGTGTTTAAGAACAAGGAAATCGATCCTTCAAAAGTAGTGCACCAACATGAAAAATAAGGGTTAAGATCTATTCTCTTTTCTTTCTGGCAAATGTTAAATAAGATCTGTGTATACTCTGGGCCAAGGTTAAGGCACGACTGTTTTCATCCACTTCAACAAAAATGCTAGTTATTATATATGCACACTTCCATCTGCTCCTACCTCTACTCTGGTTACACACAAAAACTCAAAGGACAGTTTAGTCGGCTAGAGCTACAAATCCCTTTCTTAACAGAATTGGGATGAGGCTAATATATGAGCCACCACTGAGAACATTTTCAGAGGAAGGAGTGAAGTTCACCTCTGAAGTGTACACAGTGGCCCTAATAAGTATTGTCCCCTCGTTGACCAACATGTCTACCCTTTGACAAATATTAACAAGCTGATTGGCAGATCATATTAAAGCACTCACATGGAAAAAAGGCCTTTGTGTATGAAATAGCAAAATAAAGTTCAGCTTGAACTATTTAAAAAAATGAAGTTAGTAAGTGCATGATTCTGTTGCACTAAATAGTTATGTTAGTATTAGTAACAGCTTCTCACTTTCTGCAGTTTTAATTATGTCTCTTGGGACTGGGAGAAGGGTGAGGGCGGGGGATACAGATTTTAACAGCTTATTTGGTTGCTGTCCCTACCTTTACTGCTGCTGAACTGAAAAATCTCCACAGGCTAAAATTCTTTACATTGCAAATAAAATAGTTTTTCCCTGGTTTTTATCAGCCTAGGTCCCACAAGGAACCGACAGCCGGTTTATGTCAATGAACAAGACTTATTGTTTTCAGATTTATTTTTTTATAGTAAAAAAAAAAAGTTGGTGTTAAGCTTAAAACAAAGGCAACAAAGAACAATGAACACTCTAATTTGGGGTTCCAACACAATTGCTGGGTTGAATAAAGGCCATCTTGCACCCAGCTATTTGTGGGAGAACTCATTAATTTTGGTTCTCCTCTTGAACTTGCTCCCCATTATGGCATGCACACACACGAATACATACACACACATGTACACACATGCCTTTCTTTTTACCCAATGGGCAGATGTGTTTGCTGTGTGTGCATTTCTGGTTTCCATGATCCATCCATAAAAACTAATGAGATAGGGAGTGGAGGTCAGAGAACAGAAAACTAAGGAAAAAAAAGAGAAATCCTGATGGACTTAGGATATTTTATCTGGGACAAGAACAAGGACATGACAATACTCCTCGCTAAGCTGGATTTATAAAATCTTTTCTTATTTTAGTATAACTCACCATTTCCTTTCTCCTAGAGAAAACGATGTAACTAGAAATGTGGGAGACCCAAAGTACATTTTTTTTTCCAGAAGAAGGTGTTGCTACTCCTTTACCCTTGCCATGCGTGAGGATAAAATTCCCTCTGGCAGAATGGAAAGAGATGGGTTGGAAATCAAGAGACCCATGGGCTAGTCTGGGCCACCACCAACTTGCTAGGTGGATTTTGTCAAATCACTAAACTACTTCAGTCCCAGTTTCTTTATCTGAACAAGGGGACTTTCCAAGAGGACTGTCTGGGTCCAATATTCTTGATTCCATGCTTTCGTCTTTGAAATTTTAGACCCATCTTCCATAACCCAAAGATGGTCCCTCTAGCCATCACCCCATGGACAATCTGTCATGTTCCTTCACACCCAACTTCTGGATTGTTCCCCTAGAACTTATTAACTGTCCGGTGCTGGATTCTATGGAAATTACCTGGGACAGACAATCTCCTCCAAGGTATTAATTAACATTAACCGGAGGTTGTCAGCTCCCAGGAGACCCTGCATTTCCACCAGGATTCTTACAGGCCAAAATGAGCCTTCTCTAATGATGAAATTTCAGCCCCAGACCTGAGGTGGAAGTGAAAGAGATCCCTTTCAGGATGACACTCATCAACCATTTGGAGAAAGCCAACATTCAGAAAGGAACCCCAACTATGCCAAAGATTTAGAACTGGGACAAACAGCAAAATGTGTTTGAGAATAAGACTTGATTTTAAAGCATTGTCAATGAGGCTCCGAGGGAAAACAGAACAAGACATTAAAACTCCTTCTCAGGGCTACACTGCTACAATGACCTATGAACTAAAGATGAGGAAATAATTTTCTCTCAGTACCGTGTGAAAAGGGGTCTTGCTCTGGGGAGGAGGCAAAAATTATCAGCTTGAGGAAGGGGAGACATAAATTTCATGCATTTATAGGAGGTATATAATTCTGAAATGTTGTCCTGTCACTTTCCCAATTTCAAGGCTCATTTTTTTCCAGAATGTGGCCAGCTCATATTTATTTTGTAATCTCTTTTAATTATGGAGCTTACCATATGAAAGTTATTTCCATGGTTCTTCCTTACAATCACCATAAAATTAAAGAATGCTCCTAATCTAATTTTTCTTAATCCAATTTTGTTACAAATAGACATTTGATAGAAATAACATAAAAGGAGCATTTCTCTTTTTCCCAAATGGTGAAATGAAGAGCCACATACCTGTAGTTTTGGGTAGTTGTTGAAATTGCTATTTCTGCCGTGTTGCTGTTGTTTTGAAAGATGTCTGGTAAGCTTCTCACCAACATCACAGTATTTTTGGCATTCTTTCAGTCCAGATGTGACCAAAGCCAAAATGCCCCGCAGGTGTTGTCACTGAGTTCATGTGGTAAAAATGGAAATTTCTGAGTAGTGTTGGCTAAGTCAAAGTTGCCCATCACATTTGTTTGGTGTGAGCAGCATGGGTGGAGAGTTAGGCTCTGTGGCTCAGGCTCTTGATTTACTGCCTAAAACCTCACCATGTGGGGCTGCAGTGACACAACAGAGCATCGCACACACTTGCCTACAAGGTTCTAGTGCAGGGAATCACTGAGGTTAAATTAACATTTTCAAACAAATTCTTCCCAGACCTGAGACTGTGGGGCCCAAGTTTTATACAGAGCGGAGAGGAGTGTGAAATAACAGGGGATTATATTTCTCTTTTATATCCACCTGATTCATGCGTGTGTGCACGCATGCCCGCTCTCAAGCTTCTGCTGCAGTGAGTGCGTGGAAGACCACAAACATGACTAGTTGTGAGTCCCTGTGGTCTCTGTCAGGATTGAGAGGCGCCTATTTTGACTCTACAGCACTACTGCTGGCCTCAGGGTTGAAATGCTTTCAAATGTCAAAGGAACCTCATCCATAACAACTCTTGCCTGTCGCAGTTCAAACACAGGGGAGAACTGGGTTCTCCTACACAGCAGATTAAGACAAGATATCGAGAGTCCCTGTTTGCTTTTGATGAGCCTCAAATAAGGCTTTGTGCGGTCTTCAGTCCATGTTTAATGACCAGCTTGCGTTACTCAACTTCCAGTGAGAAGCCAGCAGCAAGGAATGATGGATGCTTTGTTTTCAATTCACTCGCACACTATGAAAAATTGAAATATGGATTCCTTTTATTGAATTTGGATATATGTTCATTTCTCACTTTTAGAAATAAAAAATGTATAGTTGAGGTAGAACATAATAAATACCAGAAAAATCCATATTTCTGTTTCTTAGTTCACATCTCTTGAGACACAAAAATGAAACCTACCGAAATGCTTACTCTCCTCTGGAGCTAAGTATCTATTGACATTTTAATACAGCACATTTGTTTTTAGGAATTTTGTTTGGTTGTATTCTGATTTATTTTAAGAAGAGACCCATGCTTGCATCAGAATATTGGACATATTCTAGAAAATGCTAAAGGCCAAAGAGAAAGAAGACTAAGGCAAAGAAACTTACTAGATCCCTCATTGAGTATCAGGGGAAATTGGAATCATTATACTGAGTCATTATTATTCAGTTGGTCCAGAGGAACAAATGCTATGTAGCATTCATGAAACATAGCATGAAGGCTACTGGGTTGGGTGTGGGCATTACACATTCCCAACTCAATATATTCCATTCAAAAATTTTCACAAAATGTATTTCAAATAAGTAGATGTGCTAATTTCCCTTTGATACAATATATAATCAGAGGAAAAAATCGATATAGATATTTCACTTCTTTGGAATTTAGGAAGGAGTATGCAAAATATTCTCTACTTAATGATCTAACCTCCTTTTCAGAGGAGACAAAATGTCCGGGGTTTGTTCTCTGATTTGCTATGTGAGTTGAAAATTATTGGTAGATTATCAGTCTTAGGTTATTCATATATAAAACGAAGTAATATCTAATGGCTATGTGGAGTATACTGTTAAAACAAGCTGTAATAATATCAGATGCATTGGTGTACTGTCTCTTATTTAAGATTGAGAAAGAACATGTACACTCTAGTAGCAACCAGCTCTGTATGACACATGCAGGCAGACCTCATTTTATCACGTTTCACTTTACTGCATTTCGCACATGGTATGTTTTTACAAATCAAAGGTTCGTCGCAACCCTGCGTCAGGCAAGTCTATGTGCGTCATTTTTCTAAAAGCATTTGCTCACTTCAAGTCTGTGTCACATTTTGGTAATTCTTGCAGTATATCTAGCTTTTTCATCATTATTATATTTGTGATGGTGACCTGCGATCACTGAAAGCTCAGTTAATGGTTAGCTTCTTTCAGCAGTATTTTTATTTTTGTTATTTATTTATTTTTTGATGTAGTGTTCCATGATTCATTGTTTGCATATAACACCCACTGCTCCATGCAATACGTGCCCTCCTTAATACCCGTCACCAGGCTAACCCATACCCCCGCCCCCCTCCCCTTTAAAACCCTCAGTTTGTTTCTCAGAGTGCATAGTCTCTCATGGTCCGTCTCCCCCTCCGATTACCACCCTTCATTTTCCCCTTCCTACTATTTTCTATTTTTTTTTAACATATAATGTATTATTTGTTTCAGAGGTACAAGTCTGTGCGATTCATCAGTCTTGCACAATTCACAGCGCTCACCATAGCACATACCCTCCCAATGTCTATTACCCAGGCCCCCCATCCCTCCCACCCCCCACCACTCCAGCAACCCTCAGTTTGTTTCCTGAGATTAAGAATTCCTCATATCAGTGAGGTCATATGACACTTGTGTTTCTCTGAATGACTTATTTCGCTCAGCATAATACCCTCTAGTTCTATCCATTGCAAATGGCAAGATTTTGTGGGGGGTTTTTGATAGCTGCATAATATTCCATTGTATATATATATACCATATCTTCTTTATCCATTCATCTGTCGATAGACATCTTGGCTCTTTCCATAATTTGGCTATTGTGGACATTGTTTTTTTTTTTAACAGACTTTTTTTTTAAAGATTTTATTTATTTATTTGAGAGAGAGAATGAGATAGAGAGAGAGAGTATGAGAGGGGGGAGCGTCCGAGGGAGAAGCAGACTCCCTGCTGAGCAGGGAGCCCAATGCGGGACTCGATCCCGGTACTCCAGGATCATGACCTGAGCCGAAGGCAGTCGTTTAACCAACTGAGCCACCCAGGTGCCCTGTGGACATTGCTTTTTAGCAGTATTTTTAAATCAAGGTATGCACATTGGTTTCTTTAGACATAATAACGTCGCACACTAATAGGGCTACAGTATAGCATAACTGTAACTTTTATATGCACTGGGAAACCAAAACATTCATCTGACTCGCTTCATTGCAGTGGTCTGGAACTGAGCCTGCAGTATCTCTGAGGTGAGCCTGAATGTGGCTGATCTCTTTCTTTTAGACAGTAAGTTGAATGAAGACTGGACCAAGATTTTCTTGACCACTATATTGATTGCTACAATATTAGAGGTTCTGGGTCCATGTCTTAGCTGACAGACCTCACAAGAACCCCTGCATCCAGCATTCTCAAGCCCAGAAATTTGATAAACATTGGGAAAATCTGGGAAAGACTATTCGTTAAATGTTGTAAACCAATGTTTACAATGTTCTTCCAGGGGAAGAGATCCTGTGGCTAATCAGGCTAATAATGAAGATTCCAAGAGAAACATATGAAGTAGTAAAAAAGATGTACCAATCTATAATTTGATAAAACCATGCGGTTTCAAACACTGAGCTGTCTGAAATCCTTTTCATTTCCAAAACTAGTATCTATTAATCTTATCTGGTCACACTATTCACCAAGCATTACTGGAAAACTACAGTGACACAGTAAAAATAAAAATGAAAATTGTATGTCACCCAATGCCTTATGTTTAAATGTTAAGTTCTTAATTGACTGACTTGTGTAACCAGAAGGACTCAGATATCATCTTTAGCAACACCTTTAATTTACGGACTGAACAACGCAAATTCTTCCCCACCAAAGGGCCTTCATCCCATTGTTCTTTCTGTGCAAATGCTTTCCCTCTGCATCTTCACATGGACAGCTCTTTCTGATCCCTTGGGTCTCATGTGTAATGTCATGTTTCAGATGCACACACATTTCCTATGAACCCATCAAAAACATCTCTGTCTCCTTCCTCCCTTCCCCTGTTCCATTAGTCTCTATTATAGCATTCTACCTGTTTCCTTCATACTGACAATCATCACATTTTGTGTGTGTGTGTGTGTGTGTGTGTGTGTGTGTGTAGACACTTTATACTTGTTTATTATCAACCTTCCTCACTTGTCTGTAAGTTCCTTGAGAGCAAACTAACCTCTACAAAGGAAGTCCCTCATACAGTGCCTAGCAAATGACAGCCTCTCAAGAACTATTCCTGGAGTGGAAGCATGAATGAGTGAAAGTTACAAGGCACCACTGAAGCTTGAGATACTCTAAGCTAGGAAGCATCGTGCGATCCAACGTGCATTTGAGAAAAGTAACTCTAGCTGCAGGATCGTGGAGGCTAGGTAAGAGAGACCAAGCAGGAGACTAGAGAACTAGAGAAGGAGGAATAAGGGGCTGAACTCAAGCAGTTATGACAGCAATGAAGACAAAAGGACAAATATAAGACTTTCACAGTAGGGAAATGATACATAGAACACAAACTTTCTGGTTGTATGTCACAGTTGAAAGGGAAGAGTTTAGGATGATTATGGTGACTTAATCATTCAACAAATAACTGGAGATACAAAAGGCATCATGGAGTTTATCGTATAAGAGAGACAACAATAAACAAATAATTATATATAAGCTAATTATTTTCTCATAGCGGAAGTAAATGTTATCCAGAAAAAAAGGTGACCAGGTGTATATGATGCAGAAGGAGGAGCAAATCTGGAGGAGGAAAATAATAAAGTCATCGGTAATGTGGCATTAATAATCCTTGTCAATCCTTCCATACGTGATAATGATCACATGTGAAAATTAAAGTAATTACTATTACTCCTTTGTGTCCCTCCTCCTTCCCAGCCAAGAACCTCAGACATGGTTCCTCAAAGGAATCTAGGGCACGAGCTAGAAGCACAAACATGGCTTCTGGCCACTAGCTGTATAATCTTGCCCTTCATTTGTTCCCTTTTGTCAAATGAAGGGTATTGTGAGAATTTATTTGCTTATTAGAAAAGAAGATTAAAATATGAAAATAAAGGGATGCCTGGGTGGCTCAGTTGTTTAAGCATCTGCCTTTGGCTCAGGTCATGATCCCAGGGTCCTGGGATTAAGTCCCGCATCGGGTTCCCTGCTCAGCAGGGAGGCTGCTTCTCCCTCTGCCTGCCACTTCCCCTGCTTGTGCTCTCTCTCTGACAAATAAATAAATAAAATCTTTAAAAAAAATATGAAAATAAAAACTCAGTCCATTAAACTTTTAAAAAAGGAGGAAATTGGAACAGATGATCTCTAAGGTTTCATCCGGTTCTGCAATCCTATGTTTTTGTTGCTCAATAATTATTTGTTGATTTTATTTGATTCCTTGGGCATGTTCAGTTCACAAGTTGCTGGACATGCTTTGTCCATCTGTTCAGAATGCTTGGCTAAACAGGTCCAAGCTACATGCATCAATAGCATGGTTTGAGCACAATTCAGAATCCTCAGGTACGCCGCCAAGAGTTTGGGAGGCACCATGTCTTACTGACACAGGCCGTTGTGGAATGTGAGTGGGCCCAGAAAAGAATATGAATGAATGAATTTAAAAAAATCAAGAGGTTGGGGCACCTGGATGACACCCTAAACCAAAATAAATATAGATTGATGATAGCTAGCTAGCTAGCTAAAGAAGCACCGAAGAAGTACAATGATAAAATATAGTTGACTAATTTGGGCAGTTTATGGTTTCAAAATGTCTAACATTTTTTGTTTCTGCAGCTTGAGAGCTGAGCCAAACCTTCTAGTAATCTTTCCATGATGATAAGAAAAGACCAAAAGATCCATCAAGATTGGTCTATGGATTTGAGTACTTTATAAGTGTTTCTTGTTCCATGAGACCAACAACCTGTTTTTGTGTTTTCTTACTTGCAGGCAAATGCATTCCTAACTGACATAGTACTCTACCCTTAAGCTACTTATATCTCTTTGAAAAGGCAATAGTAATATGCCTAAAACATGAGAAAATAAATGAAAATTATAAAATTAAAGGAGGATATTAGAGATACAGACTAAATACCTCTGAGAGTTCAGAGAAGAAGGTGGACCAGAGATAAAAAGTCAGAGAAGAAGGCAGAGCTTGAAGGATGAGTAGTAGGATTTTGGTTTACAGAAAAAGGAGAGAAGAACCCAATAACTGAAGTGCTAGGCATTACTCGCTGAGGAGAACCAGTTTGGCAACTGAGGCAATAAGACAAGACACATCTGGGAGGGCTTGCAAGGTCCCTAGAAGTCAGGCCATTTAAGATTTTTGAGCAGTGGATGAAAATGGACTTTCCCAATGCATAGCTCATAATATTTTTTAAAGAAAAATTGTCAAAGTGATGTAACAATATAAACTTTAAAATATTTTTCCTTAAGGAAAGAGGGAAGCATGAGGAGATTTGAGCATCCGTTTGCCCTTTCCATTATAAAATATCGGTTTACCTTAATTCATGAGTATGTGTTTATCTGTTCCACTGGTCTGAAAGGGAAATGACATGATTAAAGCTTTGGGTGAAAATAGTTTTTTTAAAAGAAACTCATTCTGGAGCCAAGAGCTGCCAGTCACTGTTCAGAGACAGCCGGGATGGGTAGATTAAAGCTTAAATGAAATTCGTGCAAAAATGCATCTGCCATGTTTTAAGGCTATAATGGGAAACACCAAGATCACACATAAAACTCTGAGAAAAAGATGAGGCTCAAAATTGTTATCAATTACCTCCATATTACTTTTTATTCTGGGAATCTTGACTGATCAGATAGCCAAGAAGGCAGGCTAAGATTTCAGACTCATCGATTTTCTTTTCACTCTTTTGTTTAAGAGCCAGACTGCGGGCTTCAGATAACAGTGATTTAGAGATTTGGTCTCATTTTATAGGCAGCGCAGAATTTGTGCTGTCCAATAACTGGAGACAGGCTAGATTATTATCTTTTAGATTTGAAGATGCAGGACCAAGGGGACCCAAAGTGAGATCCAGGGCCACTGCCTCTGTATTTATTTCTTTGGACAAGCTCATAAAGCCCATACATTCATAATCCTCCTTCCCCACTCCCTGTACCACGAATCCCCACCATCACTGTCATCACTGTTAAATCCATATCAAAAAGTGGCCAGCAAATCAAAAGGATGCCAGTAAGTTTCCGACTCATCATTCTCAGCCTGGCCTGACCACCGTGTGAGCACCTTACACAGGGTAGAAATAGTATTTGTTGATAGAAGGGACGTGTTCCTTACCCTCTCTCCAAGTGTTCTCAAAAGTATTTTCTAGATGTGAGATGTGAGATGTAGACAGAAGCAAAAGTAACTCCTGATAACCTAAGAGTTCAGGCTAAAAGAACATTCACAGTGCCAAATTTTCTACATTTCTTTTCTTTCCACACACACACACACAACCGAATCCTCCTTCTAGACTGAGATTCTCATTTGTGGAAAATAACTTTGTTTGTAAAAGAGTTCTGTTTGTTTTGTTTTGGTATCATCAGTGTATCTTTTGGAATAGCAACATGTTCAATAGAATATCAGTGTGATGGGGTGCCTGGGTGGCTCAGTCAGTTAAGTGTATGATTCTTGATCTCAGCTCGGGGCTTGATCTCAGGGTGATGAGTTCAAGCCCCACGTTGGGCTCTACACTGGGCATGGAGCCTACTAAAAAAAAGAAGATGAAGAAGAAGATGAAGCTGAAGGAGGAGGAGGAGGAAGGAGGAGGAGGAGAGGATCAGTGTGGTTGGTAAAAGTGCAGATTCTAGAGACAGACAGTGGGAGTCTGAATCCTAGTTGTAGCACTTAGTTGTGTGACCTTGAACGAATTACTTCATTTCTCTGTACCTCAGTTTACCCATCTGCAAACAGGAATAATACTAATGCCTACCTCATGTGTTTATCATAAAGATTAAATGAATTAATATCTTTAAAGTGCTTGGAGAAGTGTCTAGAATTTGATGAGAGCTACAGAAGTATTAGCTCTCATTATTAAAATTTGATCTATTGCCACATTCACCATTCAGTCCTAGGGTACCCATGATAGATACTAGTCTGAAAACTGGGAACATTGGGTGAACAGGACAGATGAGCACCTTGTGCTTACACTGTAGTTGGGGAGGTAGATAATAAACAAAATAAATAAACAAACATTATTTCAGAGAATGATGAACACTATGAAGAAAATGCCAGTGGGTGATGTCATAGAGGCTGGCTGGGGTCAGGAGCTGGCTAAGCTTCAAGTGGGTGGGCAGAATATCCGCTCTTTGTGACACTATTGCTGAGACCTCAGTTACGTCTCCTGTGCAAGAAACACTAACCAGAAGCAAGTCGTGGTATTCTCCATTCCCCAAGGATCCATTACAGTAGGTCCTTCTGTTACAGTGGGTCCTTCCTTTAAATATATATATTTAAAGATTTACTTATTTATTTGAAAGAGAGAGAGAGAGAATGGGGAGGGGGAGAGGGAGAGGGAGAATCTCAAGCAGACTCCCCACTGGAGCATGGAGACTGACGTGGGATTCTATCCCACGATCCTCCTGAGCCAAAACCAAGAGTCGGGTGCTCAACCCACTGAGCCACCCAGGCACCCCTACTACAGATATATTTAAGGGCAGTGAACATAACATTTAAAGACCAACAAATCTGAAAAGAAAAGTAGGGGTTCAGTCCTTCCGACAGTCACCCCAAATCAAGGCACCAACAGGAAACAGACAGCAAAGAATAGCGAGGGACCCTCACTGCTCCTTTTCCTCCATCTCATCCTGCTCTACTCAGGCAGTTCAGACTCCAGACACCCATGTCCTGTCATCAGTCAACTGCAGGAAATTTTTAGAAATCATTGCCCAATCTGCAAGGACAGGAGGTGGAGGAAATGGAAAAGTGAGAGAGGGAGGAAGTTCTGCTCCTTGGTAGATGATGGAAATCAAGGAAAACATTACTGCTTGTGTTTGTTCAGTCCAGGCACCTAAAATTTTGGTGTGGGGGAATAAAGGCTGTTATCTTGTGGAAATGGAACAAACTTCACTAGGTTGGAATGTTAATCTTGACTCTTATGGGAAGAACATGGTTGGAGCTGTACTTTGCAAGTGGCCATTGCTATTTTTCATTTGCAACAGAAGTTACTTTCATGTGTTTAGTCTATTTTCATTTACCAAGTGCCCTTATACGCAGATAGGATAAATTTTATTTTAATCCTATTTTCCGGCTCAGAGCCCTTAAAAATGCCAGTCCTAGACCTGCAATTCACCCTGCTCTTCCCTTGGCAGATGCCTCCTCATATTTTGGACACATCCTCCTCAGAGAGACCATCCCCAGCCACCTCATCTCAAAGGTGCTCCCACCCACTCAATTTCCCAATGCTGGGATTTTAATTTTCTTTGGAACTCTTACCCAAAGGTGTAATTATGCATGTGTTTGCTTACTTCTTTTTGGCTAGCTTCCTCACTTGACGGCAGGCTCTACAAAAAGGCGGCATTTATGTCTACTTTATCTACCAACACATACCCAAAGCTTTACCAAATGCTTGGCACATACGAGATGCTCAATACTTGTTGAATAAAAGAATCTATACCACAAACTTGAGAAGTGGATGTTTTTACAAATGAAGAAACTGAATCCCCAAGGACTGATTCCTTTCCCAGGGACACAGGACTCACATCTGGTAGAGCTGTGACTCTAACTCGGGGCCTCTGAATTTTGTTTTTGGGGCTCTTTCTGCCACATACCATAGAGAAAGCAACTCACAAATGACTATCAAGGGCACTAAAAAAAGAAAAAAATGTGGAGTTTCCAAGTATCCCAGTGAGAGGCTGTGATATTGAGACTTACAATGAACAATATATATTTGTTCAACATATATTCCTCCTTGTTTCTGGCACAGAGCTCCTAAAACCCTTGGAATTTCCTAAGATAGCTTTCATTATGTTAATTAGATGGCTTGTGGACCCCACCTATGGATGGGCCTGGCTGCCCAGAGAACCAACATTGTCATTAGAGGCTTGGAACTTTCAGTCCCAGCCCCTGACCTCCAGGGAGGGTAAGAGGAGCTGGAGGCTAAATCAATCACTAAGTAGCTAATGACTTAATCAATCATGCTTATGTAATGAAGCCTCCATAAAAATCCAAAGGGATGAGTTTCAGAGAGCTTCCAAGTTGAAGACATGAAGATCTGGGAATGGAGGCATAGCTGGAGAGGGCATGGATGCTCCATGACCTTTTGCTATACCTCGCCCTAGGCATCTCTTCCATCTGGTCGTTCCTAAGTTATATCCTTTTATAATAAACTAGTGATCTAGGAAGTAAAATGTATCTCTGAGGTCTGTGAGCTGCTCTAGCAAATTAATCAAATCTAAGGAGGGGGTCATTAGAACCTCCAATTCATAGATGGTCTGTCAGAACTGAGTTGAATTGTAGGACACCCCACTGGTGTTGGAGAACAGCTTTGCATGTGCAGGGAAAAGCCCTACACATTGCAATTGGGGTGCAGAATGTTTTAATTGGGGTGCAGATGCAGATTAAAGCAGATGATACCTTGGAATCAGAATGCAAATATCCTTACCACAGAGAGGAGCCAACAGTCTTGCCCAAGATACACTCAGCAGCTCTGGGTAAAAAGGTTTTCATGTGTCTTCAAGTCCCACTGCTGGTCTCAGGTGGCATTTGAGACCAAGCACTTTGGGGTCAGATCTCTGGTTCTAACCCCAGGGAGACCACTTACTAGCTATGTAAATTTGGAGAAGTTATTCATGTTTGTGCCTAGTTTCTTCTTCTGTAACACGGAAAAGATAGTCACACACACCCCACAGTGTTGACACCACATAGACTCTGCTTAGGATACAAGGGAGGCACTTAATAAATGTTGAATCAATACTGAAGGAACCTACAGACATATTTCTTCTGTGTGTAAAAAGTCACTCTCTTAAGTAGCAGGGTGGTGATCAAGGTGAAAATGGTTGAAAATGCATGGGTAATTTTTTAGGACTCTTAACCATGCTATTGTCCTTTTATATGGTAATCCATTTAATCAGAATGATTACAATCCCCAAGCTATAAAGCAAACTGCTTTATGCATTGACCATTGTGCTTTACCATGTGTCCCTGTATCACTATAGTTTCAAGCAGCTACATTTTTAAAAAACTTTTTCAGCTGCTGCACACCCAGCATGATGCCTTAAGATGCAATATGTCAGGTGAAAATGAAAAACACATGTTTTTTCAGCACTTGGTTTCAAGTATTCTTGGTTTTCCAAAAAACACAGATTTGAGAATAAGATTTTCAAACAGAATAGACCAAAATGTAGATTTCCCATTGTTCCTGAAGTTGCTGTTAGGAATAAGTAATTAATCAGCTGGTATTAGAAGTGAACAATATTTGAGACTTTCACAGATCAGGTGATACTAGACAATCGTGATGAATTCTAAAAACTATCAAACTGGGTTGTTTAGTCTGAAAAAAAAAAAGTTCAAGGGAAATAAGACAGCTATCATTTGGGAGAAGGGATAAAGGGGCTTAGTGTTAGGTCAGATGGGTAGAACTCAGTTCTATGGGTAGAAATCCCAGAAAGAAAAAAAAAAAAACATACAGCATACCTCATTTTATTGTGTTTCATATTGCACTTCACAGATACTGTGTTTTTTACAAATTGAAGGTTTGTAGTAGCCCTGTATTGAACAAGTCTATTATTGCCATTTTTCCAACAGCATTTGCTCACTTCAATTCTCTGTGTCACGTTTTGGTAATTCTCACAATATTTCAAACTTTTCCATTATTATTATGCTTGTTACGGTGATCTGTGATCAGTGATTATGACTTGCTGAAGGCTTAGATGATGGTTAGCATTTTTTTAACAATAAAGTGTTTTTTAATTAAGGTCTATACTTTTTTAAACATAATGCTATTGCACACTTAATAGACTACGGTATACTGTAAACATAACTTTTATATGCACTGGGAAACCAAAAAATTCACTTGACTCACTTTAGTGTGATATTCACTTTATTGGGGTGGTCTGGAACCAAACCCACAATATCTCTGAAGTGTGCCTATAACTGGCTCCACAGAAGCTATGCAAGTGGCCATCACAGGCCCAAGGTGCTGTAGAGGCCAATGAGCAGAGTGTCACAGAATGACTTGGCCAGAAACTGGACAGCCACAATATCAGGACTGTTTGGAAGTTATCTATTGGATAAGAAGGTTGGCCTGGGAGACCCCTGAGGGTCCTTCCAACCTTGGGAGTCCATGTTTTCTAAATGTGTCATAGAAGTCCATCCTTCCAAATCTATGCTCCTTTGTCCATCACTGGTCAAAAGTTCTATGTCTACAGATGCATAATCAATACTGAAGCCTCTCTGACTAATGGTGGAAACTCAACATAGCAAAGAGCCTTTACATGTTAATGATATCTCTGGTAAACAACAACTAACTTTTGCAGTTAATGGACACAATCCCTTATACAAAGCTGAGACAACTCTTCAGAACATCTGAATCAAGGAGGGTCAAAGCTTTGAGAAGACCTGTGATTCTTAAGCAAACATTATCTGAGAAGGAGGATGTTGTGGCTCTACATTTAAGGGGACCTTTCTAACTCTAGAAGGCCAACGAGTTTTCTGAAAGCAGCACAGACCCTTCAGCCGCTCGCTCTCCTGCTATCCTTTGGAGCAAAGAAACTCCCTGCTTGCTAGCTGCCTGTTCAGCTGTGATACAGAGCTGTTTGTGGGCTGCCCCAGAGCCTCTCTGGCTGGGCCTACAAAAGTCAGGAAAAAGAGTGTAGGAACCGCAGCTGCTGAAGAGGTTGGCTGACCTGTACACTGAGTCCACGATTCCAGAACAACTCTCCAAGGAAAGGGCGGAGGTGAAAGGAAGATGGGGCAATAAATTAGTCATTTGGACTTCCCTACACGGACTTCCTCTGTGTGTCCATCCTCACCTCTTTCTTAACATACTTCACTGGATTTATACCAGTAAACTAACTCTTGCTGAGTGCTTACCATGTGCTAAACAATTCTCTAAGGATTTTTCATGTATTATCTCACTTAACCCCCTTTATCAATTCATTAATCTCAATTTAATTCAACTTGTGAATGAGTATTTTTATTATGTCAATTTTCAGAGACATAAACTGAGGTATCATTTAGCCCAAGATCACACAGTTGTAACTGGTGAACCCACTGTTTAAAAACAGATAGCCTGATGTAGAAGCCTGGGCTCTTAACCACTATCCACTCATTGGGTAGGAAAAGAGGGACATGAGGGAGAAGAGGTATTAGAAGTCTGGCTTCTGGTTGTTGTTGTTGTTGTTTTAAATTTGATTGTTTGTTTTTAATGTAGTTGAATCTATCAATGTTCGATGCCTGTTTAATGGTCTGGTGTTTCCCACCAGACTGTACTCCATGAGTCAGGGCTGTCCTTCCTGCTTCTCAACTATTAGTAGGGCATCTGGCCAATAATAGGTACTTGGTCAATGTTTGCTGAATGGATGAACACAGCAGAGGAAATGTCTAAAAGGATTTTACTAGAAAAGTCAGAGAAATAGTATATTGAAAGCACTAGCAGGCAGCAGATCATCTCCAATTTTTCAGGTGCTACTCTCTGACTCATCAGTCTATCACTTGACCGCCAAGTCCCCTGATTTCCATACTACCCAGCCATCTTCCTGCAGGACACAATGTTCTCTGAATTCGCATTTTCCTCTGTCCAGTTCTGACTCTACTGTCATCTCCTCCTTCTCTTACCCCTTGATTTCCTGGCCATGTCCCCTGGGTACTGGAGGAGGCTGTTTATTTCCCGTAGTTGCTGAAACATCTTCTGGAAGGTTTTGAGGGCAAAGTAGATTGACAGATGCTAAGCCTGCTGGAGCAAATCAGAACTATGAGAGGTGACCAGACAGGAGCTGGACAATAAGCAGGCACGGTGGGTTGCTGTGGCAGCCCTGGCAGTAACAGGTTTCAGTAAATAAGTAGAAGTAAGTTCAGGAAACCTACATGGTCTTTTCATATGTGCTGTTAAGTGCAGACCACAAAAGTCCCTGGTGGCTCTCTGTCTTTGGGGTCTTAGAGATGAGAGATATCAGAATCACTCCTCACTGGCACCCCTGAAAGATGAGTTGATAAAGTTGGCCAAGATCATAGTAGTGATAGTTAGAATGAGAGAAATTCCCTCCTCTGAACTGGGAACTTTCTTGAACATTGCAGAAGAGAAGAAAGAAAGCAATTAGTGCTGCAGGGTAGCAGGTAGATCAGGAGCTTTCATGTGCGTCATTTAATTGGTAAAACAGTCCTGGAAGGTAAGCATTAGTATATCTATTTTACAGATAAGAAATTTGACTCATCTCCAAACTCAACACAGTAATAGTAGCCCCTGCATTTTATACTAAGCCACATACAAATTTTGATTTCTTAAACAGCCAGTATGCACCAGGTACTGTTGCGAAAAACGATTTCTGGTGATTGCCCTGGTTTGTCTCGGGCTGAAGATAAGCCAGAACGCCTTAGCCACAAAGCATTGACCTCTTGCAAAGGTTGTGGTCAGAGGAGGTCTGGGGAGCACTTCAAAGGTGCCATGAACTTCATCCTTTACCTTTAATCTGGGGATGACCATAACTGTATAGAAAAAAAACCCTTTTCACATTTCAAGAGACAGGTCATGGGAATTACAATTGGCCATTTACATGAATTTTATATATTTCTGAGCCAAGACCTTTCAGGGTCTTGGTATTCAGATTTAAGCCAAAAGATTAATTTAGCCCAGTGTTTCTTAACCATGACCTCACATTAAAAAAAAAAAAAAAAAAGAAGAAAAGAAAGAAAAAAGAAAAAAAGCAAGCTGATGCCTGGGCTCCACCCCAGAAGAAATGATTTAAATTTTCTAGGGGTGGGGCCCAAGCACTTGTATTCTTTTCAAGCCCCTCAGGTAGCCAGGGCTGAGCCACTCTTTAAACTAATGGCCTGCGTGCCATCTTATCTGATACAAAGATTGAAGCTCAAGTTGACTTGAAATTTCCGGATGATCTTCCATCTTGAAGGCTGGCTATCAGAAACTCCAAGCTGACAATAACAAGGCAACTACAATGGAGATTTTGGAACGAGTGGCCAACAGCCAGGGCAAAAGACAGGGAAAGAAAGATTATATGAACCGCCATGCTAATTATGGAAAACGAGACACTCTGGCAGAAGGCCAAGGGCGTGGCTGAATGGAGAGGGGTGGGGAACAGGAAAAATTTTAAGAAATTAGAAATTTTAATAACTTTGACCATCAAGGGTTGCAACTGGATGCTGAATTGTTTCTAACTTACTGCAAGCCTTGAGAGAAAAAACAGATGAGGAAAGAAACTCTTGTATCACATTCTGGCTGTTTTTCATTTCTCAAGCTTAGGAACAAAAAGGAAATGAAGCCTTCCTGGGGCTCCTTTCCCCAAATCTAATTAAGGCCCCCACAGGCTCCCATTCTGAACACCAGGGGGAGTAAGACACATTCAGCCTCCTTCACGAGGCCTTAGAACATAAGAAAGAACCTAATTCTTGCTTACTGTTTAGATCCCTTCTTGAATAAGCTCTTCCTTCTCTCTCAGGCTAAAAATGACAATCTACTTGTACTCATTTAAAAGAGCAAGTAAACGTCCTTTAATAGCAGTAAAATCGATTCTATTCTATCACTCCACACTTTAAAGTGGTGCAAAAGGAGAGGGGTTGTGAGAGCAGATGCTGAGCCCCATTCCTCGGCTTTAAATCCCAGAAACAGCACTTAGGAGCCACGTCACCATGGGCAGGTTACTTAACCTCTCATACCTCAGTGTTCCTGTTTGTAAAATGGGCATAATTATCATAATGCATCTCATAGGATGGTTGAGCAGATTGATGGATTGACACACATAGCACTTAGAACAAGTCTGGCATATAGTAAGCAGTAAATGAGGATTAGCTAATGCAATTACCAAAAAGAATACCAGGAAATTTCTATTGAAATTCGAACTCTTCCATATTTCAATCTTTCCAAGGATTTTATATTAAAAACCATACAACTCAAATAATAAAGCCAATGGAGTCTTTGATAAGAAATGATATTTTAAGGCAGAAACAAGTGTCATTTTTCATACACAACAAATGTTACTTGTCCTAGTGATCTATAATAAGAACATACAGGAAATAATGAACTACATTATCATACAACAGCTACTATATATTTTAAATATAAGACAGCACACCCCCAAAGAATGAACTACTAAAACGAGCACACCAGAAGGAAGAAAGACAATAATCTGTTAGGATCTCATTATCATAAACTTTCCCCAGAGGATGTAAGAAATTAGGTGAAGAAAAGGAACATATGGTAATGACAACTTACATACATTTTTACTCTGGCAACAGCCAAGAAGACTCTAACAGTAGTTATTTCGCTAAAATGCATGTACTTTTATGATTCCACAAAACTGTTTTGATTGGAATAGATTATCCTCCATGATGCTACGACATTTTAACAAAATGAGAGGCCAGTAAGGAAACCCAGGGTCGATTTTCCCCACATGAAGACTGATGGCACATTTTCCATGGACGGAGGCCACGGAATAAACATTGCTGTATCAAGCATTCCTGACGATGAGGGAGAACTCCACTTGCGTGTTTTTTTGTACTAGAGCACATAACTTTTTTCCCCTGTGGATCTTCAGCGAGGCAAGGCAGTTGCCTTGGCTGTATGGAATTCAGCAAACAGAAATGCATGACCAGTGACCACACACTTGCATCTGGATGAGGTTTTGGCTGACTGCGCTTTGGGATTTTAACTCCAGCCACTAACAAGGATCCCCTTCTTTTTGACTATATAAGTCAACTCTGAGAACCACAGGGTAGCATGAATGTTTTTGTAGTCTTTCCATGTCTACCAAGCCCTGAGAGTGTAGGTAGCAGATATCAACTCTCTGGTCCTCTGTACCTCTTGTAGTTGGAGGTACCAATTTTTCTGGCAAGAAATCAGAATGATGGGGGAGGGGGCATCTTAAAAAGTCGAGGGAAGCTCATCCTTTTCGCTGTTCCATCCACATATGTGGGGAAAATGAATAAAGATACACAGTGGTCGAAGCATGGCCTGCGTCTGGGATTGGATCCAGGTCCACACCTACTAACCCTGGAACTTGGGATCAGTTGTTGAATCTCCCCAAGCCTCGTTTCCTCATCTGTAAAATGGGGGTAACAGCAGTCTCTTCTTTACCAGGTAGTCATGGGAATTAGACAAGATGGTTTATAAAATGCTTCATCCTATCCTACACTGTATCTTTAAATCTTCCCTAAACACCTATGATGCAGACACTATTATACTCATTTTGCTGATAGGTAACCAAGGCTCTGAGACATTATGGACTGGCCCACAGTCACCCAGCAGGTAAGTGGAGGAAGCTAGGGATGGGCCCAGGATTGCTCCAAAGTTAGCGCTCATCACCACTGCCCTACGCACTCACTGGCCCACATATCACAAAATCCCAGAAAGGACTAATGGACTTCCCATCTGAAGCAGCCCTTCCTTTAACAGGACAGGAATAAAATTAAGAGCTATTCAGTCATCAGGCCAAACCACTCTAAACTAAATTTGAGGGTAGAAGGTGTACAAGAAACCAGTTCTTCAGACTCTTTGCTCAGCGATTTTTCCTCTGTTGGCTCATATCCACACAAAGGAAGAGCAAAGAGTAAATTGAGAAAAATGTTCAGCTTACACACTAAACTTACAAGAGTACTGACTGGGATAAGGCAGAGGTAGAGGGGTAGAGAAGGAGCCAGACAGACCCTGTTTTTGTACAAAGCCTGTTAGTTTAGTATCTTAAAATGTTGGTAAAATGCAGTATAAAATCCAACCGCAAAAAAGTTGAGATTTCCAAACCTGTTATTATTAATTAACTGTTCGTTTAAATATCTGTTAGCAAAAAAACAATAGGGCTTAGTCAAACCAAACAACAATTAGCTTTTTCAAGTGTAAACAAAAAACTAGCTCACGAATTCCCACTCGTTCTTCCCTGATTCTGACATCAAATATACATACTCAAAAACTCAAAAGAGTAAATTAAAATAAGTGAGTTACTAAATGCCTGCTTCTTTTCTGGCTTCAGAATTTGCACAAATTGGACCTGTAGAGCACAAAGGTTTTGCTTATTTAACTGGTCTCAATATTCAGTTTGCATTTCTGCATTGGTCTATGTATTTGAGAATGCTTTCTCTATTTGTATGAATTTAATACTATCCGTTTAGATTGAATACCTGTAGAGGGCAGTATGCCATATTTATTTAATAGATGGATCCATAGAATTCCTTACTAACAGTGGTGGTAGTCACCACCACCACCATCATCATCATCATCACCATCATCACCATTGTTCTTATCGGATTCCTGGGTTTCAATCTTAGAGAAAATTTCTATTGCAAAGTTGCAAAGTAGGAAATAGGCATATAATTTTTTTTCTGAATATTAATTGCGTTCAATTTTTTCTGACTTATTATTTTCCTTAAAACTCAAAAGGTTTTCCCAGTTGCACACCACAAAACTCCTTTACTATGTAAAATGTTGGCACAAAATTTTGCCGTTCTGCTATTTAAATAATTCAAAACATTTTAACACAAAATGCAAAGACCTATCACTAACAGGGAGCCATGGGCGGAGGAATTGAACAGAAAGAAAGTTCGTCACTGAGATATGTTTTCACTCACACTAGCCTGTGGTCAGAAACAAACACTCCCTGTAGAATCTGTTTCTTTAAGATTCTAAAAATAAATTGATCTGTAAGTGACTTTGCTGTAATACATACAGTGAGTCAGATCAAGGAATAAGAGCCATTTATAGAATGTGAACTAAGCACTGGCCTGAGACACCCATTTAACCCTCACCAAACAGAGAAGAGGCATTTCAGATCGGGCAGAGTTTAATCTGTAAAGCTATTCTGAAATATAAAGATTCTTTAATTATATTAGAATATGACCAGAGGCTACCTTAAGGTCAAAACATTTGGTAGCAGTGCGTTGGTGGTATAGTGGTGAGCATAGCTGCCTTCCAAAACATTTGGTAGCAGGATGAGCCATATGCGTGGGTGCCAGTGTCCATCTATGGGCGCACACTTGGACCCATACTTCCTATAGATCTATCCATCTTCGTAGGCATGTAGGGAGAGACTATATTAGGTGCAGAGTAGTAAGTTGTCATCCCATACGTGCTCCTATAAAGAAGTAGGTGGGAGTGTTTTGACTTGCATTGTACAATGGTTTAGAGTCAATCTGTACAACCATAAATAAGTCATTTAATATCTCCGAGCCTCATTTTCATTTGTAAGATGTAAATATAGTCCTGACCTCAGGAGGTTGATGTGAGGCTTAAATAAGGTAATGCATATAAAGCACTCAGTACACATAATAAAATTTTAAGAAATGTCAGCTACAGTTCTGCTCTCTTCAGTCCTGGCAGTGATAGGATGGTATGGTTTCCCACTTCTTTGGGTGTTCCTTGATTGCTAGAGCATGCCTTCGGAATCCTGAGCTGCCTCAGGAGGCATGTCTGATGGCTACAAGTTAGTAAGCATTTTCTTACCCCTCCTGCACGGCCAATGTAATGAACATCACTAAGGGATGTATGATTGGAGGGAAGAAGGTTGTGTGTGTGTGTGTGTGTGTGTGTGTGTGTGTGTGTGTGTGTGTGT
>NW_027397074.1:44029872-44175950 GCF_003265705.2 Callorhinus ursinus | reverse complement strand
AGAGAGAGAGAGAGAGAGAGAGAGCATGAGAGGGAGAGGAAATGGGAGGAGAGGAGAGAGGAAGGAAAAGAGAATATCTATGTGTGTAAGAATTCATGTCGGGACAAGAGGAATTTGCCACCCTCTTCACCTGACTTTCACTCACAGGCAAACATGTCAACATTGCCTGCACACAGATCTCAAACCTGGCACAGTGTAAAGAGCTGCACTGCAAGGACTATGACTTCATATCACAGTGTTAATCACTGACCTCCGCCTTAGCAATAAGATCTGTTTTGGCCCTTGTACAATTAGAATCCACCTGAGGCTTCCTAACCATCTACTTGATAGCAAATTGGCAGTGAGTATTAGGAAATTGCACGCTAGTGTTTGGATGAGTCTTCTCTATTGATATAGTTTATTTGGATTATAGGGTCTTCCTCAATTAAGACAATAAATCAGACATTTTCATTTTCTTTTCACCTCTGTATACATGTTGCCCTTAATACATTAAGTTGCAGTCAGAATTCACACTGGTATGACGACACCATCCTGTCTTTCAGGTGTGGTTTCAGGGTCACAAGGACACTTGTGTCTGGAAGGTTGACTTCACAGCACACCACAGACACACTCTGTTACTCAGGGGGGTGAGATCATGGTGCTGGCATGAATTTATCGCTCTTTTAAATGAATGGGGTTGAATTCAATCTACTGACCTTGATTGGGAGGCTAGTGATACAGGCTGTGTGTTAAACAAAACAGGACAAAATAAACAAGGGAAAACCACAGCGCATGCAGCTACTTTGTTCAGAAGGTGACACTACTGAATTTGGTGTGTGAAGGTCTTGTCACATGGAAGCCTAGAAATAACTATGACCTAAGCATGGGGGTAGGAGACAACCCATTTAGAAATGAATGGACACATTCCATTGTAGCTGTATAGTGGTTAAAATCTATTTTGGGGCAAAAGGGATATTGTAAATACTTTCCTTTGTTTGTAACTATCATAACACAAACTTTCTGGTTCTCAGCATTTTTTAGTAACCCTGTATTCTAATAATAGTTTATACACCACCTGACCAGGCAAACATTCTACCAAAAAGGCAGGATTCCCTGTGACTCCTCTGAATCCCCAGGGCTAGCCAAGCCTAGATTGTACCTCATGAATGGTCTTAGTTGGGACATTCCTAGGGGCTTCCCCAGTCTCACTACACAATTCCAAGGCCACTCAGTTCTGGGGGCCCCCAGAAGATGCTGCCATATCAGCCATGGGGAAATGTTCATGTCATTCTGAAATTATTTTGGAAGTAGAGATTTAACATAACTTTTTCAATTAGCATTCAATTCCAAATTTGGGACTAAGTTTTGGTGGAATTCATTTTAGGGGTTTCTTGTTGGTTTTGTAAAATGTTAATGCCAGCAAGCACTTCTTCATGTTCAATATCAACTGGATCATAGACTGTGTTCCTTTTTTCATTTGATTCTCCCTTGGTAACAGCATTTCTGTGGCAGAGAGCATGGCAATCTATATAGACACTTCCAAACTCTAAAGTGGTCAGTCTGGCCTCCTTTCCCTTGATCACGATGGCTCTGGACGCCAATAAGAGGGTCAAAATGGGAGGAGCCTAGGGCCAGGTATGGAAAAGTGAAAAGAAGAGGAATTTTCCGAATATTTGATTCCTAGTGTCTCAATAAGGCCAAATATAAATTTTATTTAGAAATGTCACATACTATGAACAACTTTATCACTTGAGAAGATTCTTTCCAGAGACAATGATGATCTTTCATTAGTCACCAAGCCTGTGTGAAGACCTGGAGATACCAAGACATGGCCCTGGAAGGGTCACAGGAAAAGTGGACTCTGTAACGTTCCCTTTAAAAATAGAGTTCTCTTGTAGCACTGCTCACTGAGATATTCGTTATAAATGGGACCACCTCTTCCAAGTGGATTTAGTTATTGAAGAAATGAAAGGAATTCCTTACAATGCAGCTTTTCTCATCAGATGGCTCCCAAACAAAGACTTCAACAATATCAACATAGAGTGCTCTGGATTAGTTATTTTTGGCATTTCCAAAGAGCAGTTTCCTTCTATTTCTGCTACCTCAATAACAGAGAATAAATCAGAGACTTGGCATTGACTACTTCACCGAGCTATTAATTTTTAAGTCTTTCGCTGATTGGGTTCCAACTGTATATTTGATGGAGACAATTCTTATTTATTGTTTAAATCAAACAATAATTTAAGCCAACTCATCAGTTTATTATATCAAAATCTGTTTGCTATTGAGTAGGATTTAGTTTAAGATGGAGGCTTCCCGGAGATCGAAGTCTGAGGTTTAATGAGAACATCCTATCCTACAAATGATATCAGAGTACCCAACTATTTGGGTACTTACCTGGTAAGGTACCAGGGTCCTGTTATTGATAAATTTGCACAAAATAATTTACCACATTAATGCCTCTGTCTTCCTATCTAATTATTTCTTGTGTTTAACCTCTTATTTAAATATTATCTAAAGGTCACTAGCCAATTCTGCATCTAATGTAAAAATGTACTACTAGGTTTGCATCCTGTCAGACTTAAGAACTGACCAATTCTGTGAGGATGATATGAATAGCAATACTGGAACATATTTTTTCCCCACATTTAGAATCAGGATCAGACCTTCCCAATTTTCAGAACCATTTAAATTTTTTTAATTTTATTGTTGTAAGAACACTTCACATGAAATCTACCCTCTTAATATACTTTTAAGCATACTATTATACTTTATTACACATTATTATATATTATTATTGCTCCTTATTACACATTATTGTTGATTATAGGTACAATGTATAGCAGTTATCTAGAGCTTATTCATCTTGCTTAACTGACAGTTTACACTCTTTGATTAATAACTCTCCATTTCCCCTTTCCCCAAGCCCCTAGAAACCACCATTCCACTCTTTAATTTTATGAATTTGACCATTTTAAATACCTCATATAAGCAGAATCAGCAGTATTTGTCATCCTGTGACTGGCTTGTTTCACTAAGCATAATGTTTTCATGGCCAACAAGTATATTAAAAAGAATGCTCAATGTCATTAACCATCAGGGAAATGCAAATCAGAACCACAATGAGATATCGCCTCCCACCTGTCATGATGGTTATTGTCAAAACAAAACAAAATACAACCAGACAACAAGTGTTGGCAAAGCTAGGGAGAAACAGGAACGCTTGCACCTTGTTAGTGGGAATGCAAAATGGTGCAGCTACTATAGGAAATAGTATGAAGGGGGCGCCTGGGTGGCTCAGTCGGTTAAGCATCCGACTCTTGATTTAGGCTCAGGTCATGATCTCAGGGTCATGAGATGCAGCACCAACGTCGGGTCAGGCTCCATGCTCTCAGCATGGAGTCTGCTTGAGTTTCTTTCTCCATCTCCTTCTGCCCCTCCCCCCACCTCCCCCCTCTGTGTCTCTCTCTCACCTCTCTCAAAACAACAAATAAGTAAATAAATCTTTTTTTAAAAAATAAAATAGTATTAAGTTTCCTCAAAAAAAATAGAAATGCCATATGATTCAGGAATCCCACTTCTGGGTATTTATTCAAAAGAATGGAAATCAGTATCTCAAAGAGATATTAGGACTCCTATGTTCATTGTAGCACTATTCACAGTACAAGAATGTGGAAACAACCTAAGTGCCCATCGAAAGATGAATGGACAAAGAAAATGTGGTTTACAACGGAATACTATTCAACCTTTAAAAAGAAGTTAATTCTGCAATACGCAACAGAGCCATGTTCTTTTCAGAAAAAAAGTAACAATATTTGAGCACTGACGATGCTAAGTGCTTCAAATGCCTTATTTCACGTAAGCCTTGTATACACCTATAAAGTTTATTATAATTATGTACCCATTTTTCCAGGTGAGAAAACAAGGCTAAGAACAACTCAGTCACTTGCTTAAGGTCTAGAGCAGTAAGTGGTAGAGACAGCACTCGAGTCTACCTCTATTGACTGTAGGGAAGTTCTGTTTATCTCTGAAGATGTAATCTCCTCAAATGCAAATCTTTTCAAATCTAAAAACATTGAAAAAGTAACTTAGGGCGCCTGGGTGGCTCAGATGGTTAAGCGTCTGCCTTCAGCTCAGGTCATGATCCTGGGGTCCTGGGATCGAGATCCATATCAGGCTCCCTGCTCAGTGGGGAGCCTACTTCTCCCTCTGCCTCTGCCTCTCTTTCTGTCTCTCATGAATAAATAAAATATTAAAAAAAAGAAATATAAAAAAATGAAAAAGTAATTTATTCTGAATTTTCTAGAAAAATCTATGAGAAGATTGCAAAAATTATTTCTCTTAGCTATACAGGTTGAATATATCCCTACCTCAAACTATTATTGTTTTGAGTATTTTCATTAAATCAGGTCCATTTTATTATAATGATGGCTAACTTATGCAGAAATTTACAAGCTGTTGTCAAATTTCATTTTTTAAAAAAGTCTCTTGCATTGAGGCACGAGGATGAGCTCTGAGAAAAGTAACTACTTGCTAGAAACTGTAAAGGACAAGAATAACTCATTACATTTTTACAATGTTCTAGAGATAACACTAATTTTTATAGTTTTTTTTTACATGAGATAGGCAGAAGAGTCGCTATTGAACATAGTGGAGGCTCAGAGGGGTAACAACTAGCCCCATATCACACTTTTAGCACATGACCACTGTGCTCAGTGCTGTCTTCCCATGAGCCTCTGCTCCCCACAAAACTTGGAAAAGCCCTCTGTCCCCAAGGTTTTCTTCACTGCCATTCTGGAGGAACAGAGGCAGATTTAGATGTGTGGTTTTCCCACTGAAGAGGATGGTATCTGTCTCATTGTAGAATGACAAGGGAAAATAAACAGGCACCAAACAATTTTCTCCTTAACAGCTTTTTTGAAATCTACCCTGTTATAGTAGGCCAATGAGTGAGAAGGCATTTGTCCAGCAGAAACATTTGCCATTGGGGAACATTCCCTGTGATATCCAGGCATCCTGTTGGCTGGGTGAATGGTAGATTTGAATAACCTTTCTCTTCCAGACCTAAATTATGGGTCATCCAGTGCAATCTTGGAGCCATGCTGGTTGAATTCAAATCCTACCTCTACAATTTACTAGCTGTGGGCCTTTAAACAAGTTCTGTAACTTCTCTGTGCCTGTTTTCTAAGGGGATCAACAATGATCTACCCCACAGGACAATTTAGGGGCTTCAGTGAGATAAATGTAAAGTGCTCGGGACAGACTTGGCAATGGGCTCAATGAGAGCAGTTATTTTTATTATCTTAACAAAAGAGCCCCTCAATGTCTTTATCTATAAAGTGAGAATGAAAAGCCATGTAACAAGAATCAAAACAGATCCTGTCTTTGTAAATCATAAAATGCTCTGTGCATCTAGAGAATGAATGCCATTGTTTTGAAGAGAAAGTTGCAATGTCTGAGCTATACCCGCCTTCTGACTCCGTCAAATTGAGAAAATCATTATTTTCTATTTCGAGAAAATAGATTAAATTCTAATCTCTAGACTGACCCCCCCTGGGAGATTGTGAGGCAGGAATCAAGGAGTTGGAGGTGTCATCTAGCCCATCAAATCGAGAAAATCATTGTATTTCTATTTCGAGAAAATAGACTATATTCTAATCTCTAGACTGACCCCACTGGGAGCTTGTGAGGCAGGAAGCAAGGAGTTGGAGGTGTTGTCTAGCCAGGGGTGTGTGCTCACCCAAGGCTTGATGGGCCCTTCACCTCCCAGGGGAAGGCTCACGATGACAGGAGTCTGAGATGATGACATGCTAATTTCGGGCAGGTTCAGTAGGAGTGCAGTTGATACAAATGAGGGGAAACTTTTAAAATATCTCCTCCTTTTTCTTCAGCATCATGGTCTCACCCAGTGACACACACATGGACTCCAAGCTCTAATGTCTTCAAGGAAGACCAGAGGCCAAGTGAGGAGAGTTGTTCTCTGCATCTTTTCCGGTTTATTGCATGTGCCCTGACCGCCCCCACTCCAGTCTTCCAAGTTCAGCTTCAATGCCCATCTCCTTTACTAAGTTGTCTCTCAATCCTCCCTCTAGAACTAATCTCTTCCTACTGTGTCCTCATAAAACTTTCATTTGTGCACCTTTAATGCAGGGCTGTCAAAGTTCGCCTTGTTTCATCATGAGTTGTGTAAACCTTCTCTGCCCTACTGGCTTGTAAGGAACTGCTTCTTGTCATCTCTGTGTCATGGTGACACCTACACCACACGCTGCTCAAACGAGCCACTCGATAAATATTCATCAAGTGAATAAATAAATATTTGTTGGTGATAATTAAACTGAATGAGAACTTCACGGCCTCTAAGAAAGGCTCTGAATTTTTTATAAGGAGCATTGCTCTTTTCTCCTATCACTGTTAAGGTTGTTTCATAACATTCTGTGCCAGGAACAGCTCCTATTAGGAAATTATTAAGTGCCAGGGGAGCAGCAGCACCTTCTATGATTAAGTACTGGGTGAAACTGTGGTGAAGGGAGGCCCCCATTTACTCCTAGTTTCAGAGGCAAGGACTGTTGACTTTTATTTCGTGCTGCTCCTGCCACAAGCCAAGTGTGATTCAAGTGGTGGATTTTGGAATTGTGTTTTCTGCTTTCCTTCCCCTGAGCATCCCCTCCACATGGGCCACTTCTACTGCCCATGTCCTGGATGGAATGTAAGGCGCATCAATGAGAAAGCAGAGTCCACATTTCTTATTGGGAACCTGGGACTGTGTGGTCACTAGATGTCACGCATGCTTCTAACCTGTACGCAATCAGTAACTGGGTGAAAGCAAAAGGTGGAGGAAAAGTTTAGAAGGGGGAGGACTGATTGGATTTTTCCTTTACAATCTGAGACTAATTTTATCATGTAAACAACTAATGAGAGTTCTCCAGATGTTCTTCTAAATTGCTTTTCCCTCTCAGGGATGTTATTAAATATCCCCTATGTTGGCTCTGCATAGCAAAGACACTTTCCATGGGGAAAATTCCAAATTTAGCTCTCAAGTACATGGAATCATTCTTTCCATGGGGGAAAATTCCAAATTTGGCTCTCAAGTACATGGAATCATTCTTATGGATGGTTTTAGTAGATTTTCAAGAATCCCAGCATCCTTTCCTCAACTCCCTGAAATTCAGGCTAAAGCTTCAAGAATGGTACCTCGGGAGATCCCAAAAAGGTAAATGTCCACAATGCTCACTTCCAAGCTTCAGACTTTATAAAGACTTGTATAGCATAAACACTTGTTTAAAGAATAAATAAATAAATAAACAAACTAGCAAATTAATGAATGGATACATCAGATAGTGCATTCTTAGAGATAACATTTTAGCCCTTCTTGGTCATTTGATTCCTAAATATCCTGATATGGACTTAAATTTTCTTTATCCTAAATGAAAATCACAAAATGTTTCAGCTGAAAGGGACCTTAGTGGTAGGCTCTTAATACATAATTTTTATTTATTTTTCATTTTTTTAAAGATTTATTTATGAGAGAGAGAGAGCATATGAAAGGCAGGAGGAGGGGCAGAGGGAGAGGGGCTCGATTCCCAGGACCCTGAGATCATGACCTGAGCCAAAATCAAGAGTTGGATACTTAACCAACTGAGCCACCCAGGCGTCCCTACACAATTTTTTAAAGTCATGGCCTGATTTGTTCAAATGCCACTAGAAAAAAACTGCTTCTCTGATCTACACATAGGTAAGGGCCTGGAGACCACCAGCTCTGAGGAATCAATTATGAAGTTTGTCCAACATTATACAGATCTCAGAAGTAGAACCAAGACTGCCAAGACACTGGCCTGGTGTTTCCTCCTATATGATACTTCCCTTTATGAGTGAAGAGTTGTTTCTCTGACACGAAAGTTAATGGGACACAGGCTTTAAGAAGTTTTGAACCAGACTTCAGGGTAGCCACAGAATTGTGGGTAGGTTCTCTTTATCGAAATATTCCAGCCAATAAATGAAGAAGGAATGATAGAATGAGACTTCACCAGTTTGCAATCCCTAAAGAAATAATGGGTCCAGGCAAGGGCTGTTAATCACTGCCAACACCCCAAAGAGAGACAGAGAACTGGTACCTCCTGACAGAAGTACCACTCCACATCGCCCATGAATTACTCTTGCCAAAAACAAAACTGAACTGGACTCTAAAGCAAGTCTAGAAAGCCAGTAATTACAAACTTATAGGAAATACAAGAAACAGAGGACCTTGTCAAATTGATACCATGAAAATGGAATCAACAATATTCAGATTGCACAAGGTCTGTCTATAGGCTCTTCAACAAATCAATTGCAAGGAAAATCAAGACGAGGGGGACATGGATCTGGGATTTAAAAGTGACATGTCAACTAGTTCCAATGTATGGACCAAATAGTTCTGATTAAAATAAAGGGCACTTTTCCTCTGAGAAGACACGAAATGATGGAGGTACACTAGTGCTTCTGGGGCCTTGGAGTAGGAGGTAGTGACAGTCTGGCCTAGATCATAGAGCTGGAAGAAGCAAGATCAAGCTGGGTCACCTAGGCAAGGGCATGAACACATGGGTATTTATCCCAGAGGATCTCTCTCTTTTCTTCTTGCCCATCAAAGAGTTCTAAATCACTGACTTTTTTCTGGAGATGTGCCTCAAGGATAAGGCTTTGAAGATTATGCTCCTTTCAGAGCAGAAGTGTGCTGCCCAGTGGCCCAAGCTCAAGGCATTTGTTACCATCTGGGACTACTACGTGGCCATGTTGGTCTGGGTGTTAAGTGCGCCAAGGGGGTAGCCACTGCTGTGCTTGGGGCCATCACCCTGGCCATACTCTCAATTTTCCCCATGTGATGAGGTTACTGGGGAAACAAGACAGGCAAGTCCCACACTGTCCCTGCAAGGTGCCCGCCTCCACACCGAGCACCTCATCCCACCCCCAGCGGCACCAGCATCGTCTCTGCTTCTGTGCCCAGGAAGCTGCTACTAATGGCCAGCATGGATGACTGTCACACCTCAACCAGGGGCTGCACTGTCACCCCAGGCAACTACGCCAAGGCCACCTTTGATGCCATATCCAAGACCAGCAGCTACCTCACCCCTGACTTCTGGAAAGACTGTATTCACCAAATCTCCCTATCAGGAATTCAGTTGACCTCCTCCTACAGAATCACACTAGAGTCTCCCTGCAGAGGCCCCAGACTGCAGCTGTGGCTACCACTGTAGTGTTTTTATATAAAAAACATAAAGTGAATTAACTAAAAAAAAAAAGTAAAGGGCAAAAGTCCTATGAAACAATCAAGGAAATCTGAAAGGTATTTTAAAATCTTAAGAAACCATGGGTAACTTTTTAGGTGGAAAATGGTATTGTGTTTACTTTTCTTTAAAGAATGCTCGCTTTTTATACTTACATGCTGAAATACTTAGGGAAGAAATGCTACGATATCTGAGATGCTTCCAACAACCTTGGGGCAGGCTGGAAGTGGGCAGAGACACCAACGAAACATGACTGGTGATGAGTCGAGAACTCTTTTAGTGGGGTGACTATCCTCATTTCTGTACTTAGGACATGTTTGACATTTTCCATCATAAAACAATTTCAAAGGTGTTTTGTTCAGAATTATAACAACAACAACAACAAAGGTTTTTGTTCAATTGTTAAAAGATAAACAAGCCTGAAAGGCAGGAAGGGATTTCACAGGAAGTTCAGAAGCTTTTGGAAATGCAGGGGACCCTCATTAGGAGTGGGGCATGAGGAATCTCTCAGAAGTGATAACAAGAATATCCAATCTGTTTTGACTGAAGCTAGACTAGACCAGGACACGGGACCTGCTGGTGGTGAGGGTGATACCTCAAGGAAGAAGTGTGGTTTCACAGTCTTAGTCTCGGTTTCACTACATTATGGGTAATATCAGCAGCCTAGCCTCTCTCTGTTTTAACTAACTCAAAACAGGACATTGTGAAACTATGTCTTTGGCAATGTAATGAAAAGATCATTCCATAACCACAAGATCAAAACCTAAGTGGAGGGCACCAGTGCTTGCCATCTGGCCGAGCTTTAAAATACTATTGTCCTTACCCCCAAGATAGAGCATTCCTAAAGCAGATCTGGATGCTTCAGGCTGGCAAGAAGCCTCTCCAGATTGCAAGTTACCCCTGAAAGGATGCACTGGCTTGCACTTTAAAACAGTTATCTATGACACTAAGCCACCCCCAAGACCATTTGTCAATTACTGCTGGGGTCACTTACTAAAATGGATACTTAACAACCTAAAGAAATAAATATTCCCACAAATACCCAAGGTGCTTAAGCAGACACCCCCTGGCAAGATTTTGTCTGAATGTCATGAAATCAAATATGTCATCAAATATGACAATTTCCTAAAGGGACCCTAGGGCAGGTAATGACCAGTAATCAACGGGTCAAATGAAAGCACGCGGAGGCATCCCAAAGCTTACCTCTGACTTTGTCCTTCAAAAACCCAATCCAATGCAGCCATCATTTTTCATTCAGTTCACATAAAGTCAAAACGATCTTTTATTCTGGGAGTAGGGATGATGATTTGACACCTATGAATCGTAAGTGGCCCTTTGTGAAGGGCCCTGTGATAATGCATTAGCTTACATTGAAGCCTCAGTGTGTCGGACACGCTGTTCCCAGTAGTCCCTCAACCTCGTTGCATCTAGGGCGGGGTTCTAGGCCCCGACTTAGTGAGTGTCCTCATTTTCAGACCCAATATCTTGCAACAAACCTTAAAAATTCTTAGGCACTCGCGCATTTGCAATGAGATTTTTTTTTTCAAGGGGAAACATGTATTTTTAGTTATTTGGCCAAAACGAGCAAAATGCTCAAACTGTTGAAATAGTGGGGCTCCCACTATTTCATGACTGCTTTGCTAAGGCACAGGAGTGAAGAGAGTGTCCTTGGTCACTCCAGCGAGCAGGCACACATTTACCAATCAGGACGCTCTGCAGTGGATGTCTTGTAAGATCCACTGGTCATGAGGGGTAATCCCAAATTCCTGCAGAGAAAAAGTGGCTTCTTTTCCTATAATGACTGCATTTGGGGAATGAACGAAAATGGTCAAAATTTTCAATACATCTTTAAGAAGGGTTAAGCACAAAAATCCCGTCAAACAATAATGGGATTTGTGTATGAAACATTACACTCTTTGAACATTTTTGAGAAGGCAACTCTCCTCTTTTCCCTCCGACTAATAAGAATTCAACATTATTTAACATAATCCTACTGACAGGTAATTTCTGACACGAAATTTATTACTGGCTTGCCCTTTGAGGGCATGTTTCACTATTAATGTTTCCTTTTAAAAGCTATAGCATACATTAGATTCACATACAGAGTTTCCCCCATGTTTTCCTTGGAAACCCCTACTTTCTGTGGCATTTTACATTGCCCAAGTCTGCTTTAACTCTGTATCCTCACATGCGCGCACGCGCAAACACACACACACACACACACACACACACACACACACACACACATTCCCCCAATGTCCAGGTATACACTTAACATTGAAGCACTTTGTTCTACCATTATTAGGTTTACCTATAACTGAATAAGCAACATTAGTAGAGCATAAATTTAAATAAGTTTTTCCTGTACCTGAGTATGCGATTGAGTGAGCTAGAGTTTAATGTGATCCCGCCTGGAAGTAAGAGCTGCAGGTTGTGGATGTTATCCATATATGGCCAGAAAGACCCTGCAAGTAGGGTACCCTGATTGGTGCTTTGAGCCCTACACATTGCAGGACATATGAGACTTTTTGGAACACACTTGTGATTCTGACTCATTCAGAGAAATGATTTTTTATCTGGTGAGTCAGCATGAAGCAGGTATTTCCCTACCTGTGCTAACCATACAAGGGCATTGCTACCTGGAGGGTTAGGTCATCTGCCCCAGGAGGGAACACACACCATCTCTGCTTTTTCTGGAACTGCTTTACTGGCATCATGAGCTCATAGGCTGGAGTTGACTATGTGGTGTCCTTCCTTTGAAAGGGAGGCATTATCTAAATGGCTCACTGGCTGGCAAAGCAGCCAGGGACAAGTGAAAGGAATATTCATTTCTTCATTCACAAATGATTTACTTATTCATTTGTTATTTCAGGGAGGTCAGGTTTGTTGAGCTGTAACTTCCAGATAGTAAAATTCGCTCTTTTTAATATGCAGTTCTATGAGCTTTGACAAATGCAGACAATCATGTAATACCACCACAATCAATACAGAACAGTGCCATCACCTCAAAAAGTTCTCTTGCCCCCTTTGTAGTTAACCCCTCTCCCACCCACCATATTTATTTTTAAATGATACTCAGATAACTTACAACAGAGCCATGAATTCACCTGCAGGTCGATTCATGGACACCCTTGTAACTTATTCTTAACCTAGTGGCAGGATTTATGGATGCCAATCTTCAGAGACCCTCAATAAGCACCAGAAGATCAAGAACCTTTCAGGGAGACCTGTTGACTCATATGCACCCTAATGGATAGCCTATTTCTGTAGAGGAACACAAACAGGATCATGCTACTAGGTAAATTCTTAGCCCTCTAGCTCTTTCCCTAAGTTTAAGAGGAAAGATCAAGTTCCCCCTGGCTTCTCCCCTCCACCAAATGCTAACTGGGAAAAGCTGGGGCACATGTACTCTTTCCTGACCTTGGCCCCCACCACTCTCACACACCCCCCCACACACATATTTGATTCTCTCTCTCTTCACACACGCGTGCGCGCGCGCACACACAACACACACACAAGAAACAGAGGCAACACAAAAACTGCCAAGATAGTCTGTCCTCCAAGGTTGTCATTAAATCTGTGAGGCCACAACTGGACCTTCCAGGCCCAGGAGCCTGGGATGAAAATCCCCCGTCCCGAGAAGCTGGAACTGATCCGAGGTCCTTGCACATTAGGGAAGAGTTAAATCCCTAGGTCGCTGGGCCATTAGCGCTCAGCCATCCATTTTTCATTTGAAGGAACCTTTTAAAGGTTGAATTCTTATCTTGGGGAGGCCCGTAAATGCAGTTCTTGTGTTTTCATTGGGCTTATTTAGCCTGGGGGATTTAGGTCCCTCTGTTAAGGCAGTAAATTTTCCCCTTTGTGTGAATGTATGTGGTTAATATACTTAAAAATCCATCAGGCAAGGCTAACAAAAATGCAGCCGCCTTTACACAGCAGTTTTTGGCAAGGATATAGTCACTCAGGATGGCTGTGCGGGGCTTATAATTGAATTGTGGTCACTAAGCCGAATGCTATCAACTTCTGTAAAAACCCAAAGCCAGATACCTCTGAGTACGCCTTTCACCACCTTCCCTCTGGCCTGGCTCCTTGCTGCCAGCTCCGCACCTCTACCCAGCTGGCAGAGTGGGACACAGAAAGAAACCCAAGATGAACCACCAGCAGACATGGCTATGGCCTGTAAACACACGTGCCGTGAGAGACTGAGTGCGGGGCCTGAAGACAACTGAAGACCCAAGAACGCGAGTTCCATGCTCTCAAGGCCAGGGAAGGAGGAGCTGCTCGTGACAAGGAAAAGGACAAAGGTCTACTAGGGCACCCTTGGAAGACTTCCAACTCTTGGTTGAGAACAATGCTAACATTTAGCCATTTGAATCAATACTGTCTGACACTAGGGGCACAGATCCCAGGGCCCCCAAAGGCCCCCTCACCATAGTAACCTCAATCTATAGGCAGTTAGCTGACCTTTCCCCCTTCCTCCTCTGACCTCACGTACGCGCCTCTCCGTCATCTGCCTTCCTGGCACCTGTACTAGAGCCCAGTCGACCACAGGCTGGTGTGCACGACAGCTGTGGGGTCCGGCCAACACACACGCAGACTTCACAACTCAGCCACTGTGGCTGCCGGCAGGAGACCAAACTACCTCCACACACCCCAGCGCATCAAACTCAACAAGCTGGCCTTGGTTCCTGACAGACTGGAACCAAAAGAAGAAAACCAACTCACTGAAAGAAGTCATGGCAGGAGGAAAGGAAAAAATCTGCCATACGACTCTCCCTAACCTAAAGACAAAAGCAAACTAAATAAAAATACCTGCAAGAGGATTGTTTTAAAAACTACCTGTGGGCGCCTGGGTGGCTCAGTAGGTTAAGCGTCTGCCTTCGGCTCAGGTCATGATCCTGGTGTCCCAGGATCAAGTACCACATCAGGTTCCCCACTTAGCGGGGAGTCTGCTTCTCCCTCTGCCCTTCACCCTATTTGTGCTCTCTCTCACTCGCTCTCACTCTCTCTCTCAAATAAAATCTTAAAAAAAAATAAATAAATAAAAATCCAGGCTTCTATTTAAAAAAAATCAAACTACTTTTTCAACTAGGCTAAGGAATAGTGAAATGTTTCTAATCCCTCCCAGGCATTGAATTTATTTAACAAATATTATTCTAAATGGGCACGTGCTAAATGTAGCAATAGTCCCTGGGGCCATTGTGTGCATATGCCATCCCATATGCCCTGAAAAGAATAGAGAAAGCACTTCAGGTTCAACCACCATCCAAAGCAAATTCTGCTGAAAATGAGCTCCTAGAGCTAAGGAGCCTAAAGTAGCTGAGGTCAGGGCTTAAAAATTCAACAAGACAGAAACTATAAGCAGCTCAGCACAAAGGGCTTCAAAGCAAAAGACAGACTGTCCCACAGACCTAGAAGCTAAAAAGAAAAAAACTAAGCCATGTCTAAAATGCATGAGTCAAAAGAGCACGCATTTCTCAAAAATTAAACATACGACTTACTTACTACTCAAGAACTACTGTGTTAATTCACATTATTGCTGCTTACCACTGACAGGGGTTGCATAATTATCTCAGGTCTATGTTTTTTGAAAAATGTATCTGCAAGGCTATTTAAAGTCATACCTCTGACATCCCGCTTTAGATGGTAAGCTCCAAGAGGAGTTATTTGACTCTCTTATTATAACCACAGATACAGCATGACATACAAGTAGGTCACAGATTAGGAATGAACAGTGATGACTATTGTTATCGATTAATATTTATGCCAAAAATTACAAAATCTCCCTTTTTAAATTAAACTAACTTAAGAGGAAATGTAGAGGTCCTATTCTTCTCATATATGAGCCAGGCCATACTGAAGCTTACCTATAACCAACAGTCCCTATCACTAACCTTTACTGACCTATGGATTACTCATATATCAACACATGTCAAATCATCAGGTTGGCCCATGTCCTGAGAAATTTCAGAGCCCTAGTTTTAAGAAAAGTCGTAATGGCTTCTGAAGGAGTGAACAATGATATATGATTTTCTAAAATAGTTTTAGGGTCATCTATATAAGTCCTGACACCCAGGATTGTAGCATGTTCAGTGTGCCGTGCTGTAGGGAGGAAGAAAGGACAGGGGCCAAGAAAGCACTGAGACTGGGATTGCCATAATATAAAGTTTTAGAGCAGCATCCTTAAATTCTAACCTGGCTCTGGCCATAGACTAGCTAGCAGTTTCAATTATATCCTATTTCCCCTTTAACATTCTCCCCCCACCTCTGTTTTAAAAAATAATATAAAACATAATATTTATGTTATTGTCAAAAGGATCATTCTGGCATTTTACTGATGAAGTCCTATCTTTCCATCTATGCTCCTCTACCCCCACCACTATCAAAAAATCACAACCAAAAGAAAAGAGAAAAAAAAATCCAGAAGAGTATGAAACACATAAACATACATAAGGGGAAAAAAACATTCCTTGCCTGCCTTCTCTTAAAGAGTGAGGAAAGACACAAAGCAAAATGAAGGGCAAAAGGAGTTTGAGCGTTTGCATGTGTGTGTGTGTGCATGTGTGTGCATTTGTGTGAAGTCTGTATGGTACAAGAGGAAGCCATATAAGATCTCTCAATGCCCTAATGTCATGATTAATAAACAAAGCTCACAGCCAATGACATTACCCAGGAAATACCATGTCCTGTGCTGTTCAGTGTTTGTTTCAAAGGGCAAAGTCTGCAGAAAAACAAAGGAAGCTGGAGGGAGGAAGAGAAATTCAGTTTAACTGTACTGCTGTGAGCTCTAAAAGTAAGCCAAATCCCAATTCTGGCTTTTTTATTTTGTGAACAAGGAGATTATCTTTTCAAGTATGCATATCATAAAGAAAAACCTATGGGCACTGGTCTTCCTTTGGGTAAGTCAGGGGTTTTTATCATTTCGTGGTTTTGCAAATAAAAAGGCATTAAGCCACTTCCCTTCCGATGCATCAGACTTCCAGTGTTTCATCCTGCAAGTTAATTCCAAGTTGTGTGCTTCATTAAAACTCTGAGATCCACCTGGTTTAAGGTTTCCAGATCCATAAGGCAACAGTTGAAATGGGTATAATTTTCTCAAAAAGTAAATCCAGTCTCTTATTATGGACTGGATCTTCCTGGCATTTATACTATCCCTGGAAGTCTCTAGAAGGCCTCGTATGCCCCCAGTACATGTAGGTATGCACTACTTTGCTCCCACTCAAAGGACACACTGTACAACTTCTTCTTCTTTCCCCTTACATTCAGTCTTGTGTCCCCACATTTTGCATGTTTAGATTAGTTTTCTTCCTCAAACTACAATTTTTTTTGGTATCTTTTGACCACTTTTCATCTATTTTGGCCCTCTTACTCCCCAGCCCCGACCCCGCCTCTGGCCATCACCAATCTGTTCTCTGTATCTCTAGGTTTGGTTTTTCTTTTTAGATTCCACATTGAAGTGAGAACACACAGTATTTGTCCTTCTCTGTCCAGCTTACTTCACTTACTTTACTTGCCCTCAAGATCCATTCACGTTGTCACAAATGAAAAGATTTCCTTCTTTGTTATGGCTGAAAAAATATTCCAGTGTGCGTGTATCTTTATCCATTCATCCATTGATGGGCACTTATGTTGTTTCCATGTCTTGGCTATTATAAATAATGCTGCAAGGAACATGAGGGTGCATATACCTTTTTGAAGCTCAGGTATTTTTAAATACTAGTCAAAGGGTTGTTGTTTAGCTAGAATGTCCCTGAAATGAGTCCAGCAAGATAATCAGAAAATCACTTTTATATTTTCCTCTAAAGTCTAACTAGAGAAATCGTAATCTAGTTTTTCAAAAAGATATTAAATGTGTTTCACAATAAATCGCTATTTCTGACTACCATGTATGAGTAATATAAGATGGTATTCTTAAGACAAAAGAAAAGAGTAAAACGGGCGTACAGACCATGAAAAGCCACGCTCCATCTAACAACGTTTGCAAAGGCTTACAAAGAACCAGTTCTGATTAGGAACATTTTGTAATGAAGAGGCCGGGGGCAAATGAACACGAGCCCAGTCTGCTTGTTGAGAATCCTTTTCCAGGGATGAGTATGCATTCTCACAGCAAAGCTGACTTTGGTCAGCTCTTCTCACACCAAAGCAAGTACACCAAATGTATCCTCCAGGAAGGTCAGAAAAAGGTGTGCAATTTGAATGAGAGGACATGGGGATAACTTATTAGGTAACTGTTCACCCTTAGCAAGACAACAATGAAATTAATATGTTAACGTTTTTAAGTCAAAATAATATTTCTACTCACAGGCAAGGGATATCGTGAGGAATAAAATGTAAACATCTCTAAGTAGAACAATACTGTTTTGTGAGATACATTATCTTTTGGTGATATTGCATGGACATCTTAACCTTATAAAACCTGAAAAGTGGTTGTTACTATCAAAATAGTGTCCCAAATATTGTCATGTCCTCTGTACTGAAGACAAAATTAAAGGACAAGCCAGCAATCGGTAGTAATGCTTTTCAAATTGCATTCTAATTGCAATTTTTTAAAAAAATCAACTTTATTGAGATATAAATTACATGTAATCAAGTTTATTTCATTTTGAAAATTTATTTCAAATTTATTTAATTTTTATTAAATTGATTTACTTGTATTAAATTTAAATTTATTTGACATTTACTTCAAGTGTACAACTATTGAATTTCAGCAGGTGTCTACACTTATGTCACCACCAACACAATCAAGATATGACATTTTTGTCACCCCAAACATTCTTTCCTGCACCTTTCCTGCCAGCTTCCTCCCAGGCCACCTGTCTCTACAGCGTATCTTGCCTGTTCTAGAATTTCATGGAAGTAGAATCATACTGAATGCATTCTTCTGTGTCTGGCATTTCTAATCTCCATTTGCCAAACCCACCATTTGGCTCAAAGCCCTGTGCCCCTCACTCCTGCATCTCATGGTCAGGAAATCAGCTTTGACTCTGATAACAAGCCCAGAGATGGACGGATGCCACTTTTGAGAAAGTTGCCAAAATAGCAGGAAATGAGGAGCAGGAAGCAGCAAAGGTCAATTCCAGTTCATTTCTTTTTGGGGTATTAATTTTAGCACATTGTTTGGGTTTCCCCAAAAAGATATTTTTGGAATAAGGGAATTCCAAACATGAAGGCCAAAAATAGAAAAGAAGAAGACCGTTTGGATACTCTTTCCCACACATGCCTTGAAGTATTGTATCTTTGACCAAACAGATGCAAGATTAATGCTTGATGATAAAATCGGGGGAGAGATGGGTTTTCTCACAACATCTAGAAGAATTTGGCCAAAATACAAAAGTATAAAGCAATTATGGATTACTTATCTACCAATATTCTTCTCACTTAAAGTAGAATTTTCCTGCGTTTACAAATCCGAAATTTTCACTTGCCAACAATTAACATCAAACATGAATAATTCCTTTTTCTTATTAGGACCATGCAAGGGTATTTTTGGTTGTGTGTGATATCCAGTTCTCTCTGGACCTGATACTCTTTTATATAAACCATCCCAGCATTAGAAGGATCCAAATTATCAAAATTATTAGGTTAGTCTTTTTCCTGATGTCCTTCAAGACCTTCCTGTATGACTCCCTTTTTTTTTTTTTTAATGAGAAAAGGCATAAATTCTTCTCTGTCCTAAGTCTGTCTATAAACATCAGCTCCTGGGTTTTATGTTCCCTCGAGCTGCTGTCACATAATGATTGGAAGAGAATATATTAATTCTCCCAGGGTCCTGGGATATAATGCAAGTAATACAAGAATTTGCATCGTTTCTTTTTAAAATAAAGCAAGGGGATAGTTTAAAAATGGTTTATTGAAGAGTAATGTTTGTCATTAAGAAGGCCTCCACTTCACATAAAATAATTTTGATCCCAATGATAGGATTATTTTAATCTATGGTGGTGTAATGGATGAAAAAAACTAAGACACAAAACTTAAAACAACCAACATGATATATCTTGAGAAGAACTGCAGAGAGGGCTATATTCATGACTTTTATTATCTTCCTATTTATTTTATTATTTATTTACTCATTTAAGATTCATTATGTGTCATTTAGTGCCAAATTACCTGTTGAATTCATGACCTAGACAAAGCAATAGTTTCTTAATTGGACAGATTATCTAACCAATGAAAGAGCCAAGGAGTAGCTTAATCAAAGCACTGAAATAGAATGAATATTAAAAGAAGAAAGTTTTGATTTCTCTGAATGGTAAGTTGGCACCAAGCACTACTTAGTAGGCAGTCTTGTTTTCTATTATCTAGTTCTATAGGGAACCATATACTCAAAAGATCAATGGCCGTAAAAATGATTTCTTCACTGATACTTCTCAAGTCCAATTTCTCATCCACATAAGCATCTGATGGCAGAAAATAAACTCAGACTTCACCATCAACAGATTCTTTCAAATATCTAAAGCCAAAAAAAAAGAAGAAACAGAATTTATCATTTTTCTTTGGTATCAGGATGTGTGCAGAGGCAGAAGGTTCTGGTGAAAAGAGCACCAAAATAAAAAATTTGTAACTAGTCCTTGATTCCTTACTTCCTGAGCTGGGGACCTTGAATAAGTCATGATCCTTCCAGTCTTTTGCTCTGTATCAATTTAAGAAAAATGTAGGTGAAGGGTGTCATACCTGCCCTACCTGGATTTAGATAACAAAAAGATTCACATAAAATGGTTTCAAAACTTTTGAAGCGTCACACAAATGCAGAGGATTAGCACCCTTTTATGCACACCTCCCTATAAATGCTGTACACTACACAAATTCTGCCGTAAGCACTGCCCTTAAACTTGTGAAACAATCCAGCTCTCAGCCACAGATCTCCTGAGGACACATTCCTTTTTACATCAACAATGGTTAGACCTCTGTGAATACATTTACAAATTACCTAAAGACCCCTAAATTGACAGCAAAACCTTCCACACTCTATTTTCTAAACTAAAAGCACATCTGGCTATAATTCACCAGCTAACTAACAGACTAACCAACTAACTAAAACGTAGGGGCATAAATCAGCATGTTCGGTAAGCTTCCCAGGTTTTGAACCAGAACGGAAAAAAAAAATTCCAAAATCCAAATCCAAACTATGGGCAGAAAAGGGTCCCAGACAAATCAGTTATTATTCCTCAAAAACATCACACTCCTTGGAAGATCTACAAGCTAAATACAAACTCCCACACCAGGGTGTCACACACATTCAGACTGCAGTCACTGCTCATTAGTGGCACTGCCAACAAAGACCTTCTTTGAGACAACTTCCACCTGGTTGGGGAGCCCAAGTTCTGAATAGTCCACTGCATGCCAAATGTATCTCCTCCCTGTTCTGCCATCTGGTTGAGATAGGAAGCTTACAGGAATAGTGATAAGGGAGCTGGTACTACATGGAGCAAGGACTCAGTTGAGTGACTGCCCGATTCCTCTTTAAATGTGATCGAAAGGCCTCCATGGATAGGCTGTGATCAAAACAAAACATACCTGGTCATATTGGTTAAGTTCTCAAAGGCCGTGGAAAAATTATTCTGCATGATTTTTAGACTCTGCCTAATTACACATAAAGGTTTCTGTCACTGAATCTTCATCTGCTAGCAATGGAAAACAGTGAATTTATGAATTTTGGAGTAGTATGCAGTTGCTGACCCCGAAGATGCTCACATTCAAAGAGCTGTTGGTCAGTTGGGTCTTTTAAGTGATTATCATCGGTGCCTGCAAGGGAATTACCTTATCTTGTCATGGTAGTGTTGTGGAAATCAACAAAGTTAAAACCAAATTAGAAATAAATATACTTTTGATTTCTGAACTTTTTATTTTGAAATAATTATAGAATCACAGAAAGTTGCATGAAATGTACGGGGAGGTCCTGTATATCCCTATCTTCACCCAGTTTCTTCCAATTGTGACATCTTGCACAATTATAGAACAATATCAAAACCAGGAAATTGACATTAGTATAATCCACAAAATTAACTTCATCAGTTTTATCTCCACTCATTGTGTGTGTGAATGTATATGTGTGCATGTATGTGTGTTTAGTTCTATGAAATTTAACACAAGAATAGTTGCTACTATGATCAAGATACAGAGCTGTTCTATTACCCTAAGGATTATTCATAATACCTCTTGAAAGCTACCTCCAGCCCTTCCACCAACCTTAACTCCTGGCGACCACTATTTGGCTCTCCATCTTTATAACTGTGTCGTTTCAACAATGTTACATTAATGGAATCAAATAGTGTGCAATCTTTTGAGTATGCCATCTGGCTGAGATAGGAAGCTTATAGGAATAGTGATAAGGGAGCTGGTACTACACTAATTTTTTCATTAATTATACTTCTGAGATCCATCCAAATTATCGTATGTATTAATAGCTTTATTACATTTTTTTTTTTTTTTTTTTTGCTGAATAACATTCCATGGTATGGATGTACCACAGTTTGGTTAACTCTTCACCCATGAAAGGACATTTGGAAACACACCCTTATTTTAAAATAGTCCAAATTTGTAAATTCTGACACAAATCAGATTAGTAGTATAAAGAAAAGATTTTTCTTTAATGGAGGAAAATACATCATACCATAACCTATTCACAAATCTATCCCTGATTATATAAGAATACTATGCATTTATCTTATGGTTTTTACCTTTTGGTGACCATATGAAGTTCTCAATAACATGTCCTAATTCTATTGTACTTAAAACAAAACAAAACAAAAACACCTCTGTTAAAAACTTTCTGCCCAAACAGACCTTTTTATCCCAGACTTTTATTTGTTCATTTAACTACAGTAATGCTTCCATGACCTCCACACAGTCCAGAATTTGAAGAGATACCTGTTTTTTTTCCAGACAGAAGAAATGAATTAACAATCTCCAAGAGTACTGAGTAGTTTTGATCTGCCTTGCTTAACTTGTCAGCCATTTTATACACTGAAGTATTCCCACTGTAACTAGTAGTTCCAAGTACAGAGCGGTCTTCCTTTTTCTGTCATTTTAAGCCCTTAAGAAACCATACATATGAGCACCTGCTGCATGCCCAATGGTTGTGGACTAACTCCTCTATTCATTACAAATATCCTTTCAAACTGCTTCTATCATCATTTCCATTTCACAGATGAAAAAACTGAGCCCTAGGAGGGTTGAGGCACCTTTCTCCTGGTCACATATTTAGCAAATGTTGGAATCAGGATTCAAACCCAAGGGGACTGGTTCTAGTACCTGCACCTTTGACACAGTGCTCCCACTATTTGCCACTTTCTAAGAGTGCATCCCTGTTTGTCCAGTTTGCCAAATGCCCTTTTTTGTTTCCAACCATTCCTCCCATTTTGTTTCATATTGCTCCTACTCTCATGGTTTTTCTCTTCTTATTGTTATCTTATATGTCTCTAGAAAAATTCCTATATTACACTCCCCCATACACTAAAATAGAAAGTGTCTATGCAGATCCAGGCATCACCTCCTCTCCCCCCACCACCCCGGAATAAAGAGAGATGAATGAAGAAGGTCTTAAGGATCCTCCAAGATGAAGACCAACAGGGTGATTATTTGAAGGGACATAATCCAGTCTTGGAGATTTAATACATTCCCTTCCTTTGGCTGTTAAAACTCTTGGCTGAAATGTGTTAATTTGAGTTGAGCTATTTATTTTTAAGTGTGTTATTGAGTCCCGCAACTCCTCTAGAGGGGACACATATTTAAAGACCCTAAGATATATATTGAAAATATTTTTTCGATAGCTCCCATGCCTGTCCCTCACACCTTTAGCTCTCATACAATATGGACAGTGCTAGTGGTACAATTTTTCACATTTTACCTTTCATATGTAATAGAATATAAATATGAAAAGTTCGCCTTTGCCTCACACCAAATCTTGAAACAAATAAAAAGCTTTGAAAGATTGTCTGGCCTGCACAATTTTTCTCTCTCACAAACATTACGTATTAGCCAGCAACTTCTCTCCATCCCCTCCCTATCATTCTTGGTTCTCATATAACCACATCAAACAAACACATTTGCCTGCTAAAGTGAGTTTTATCATAAAGGGATTCTCAGGAAAACACACCAAAAAAACTTTGCCTTTATGAAATTACTCATGAGGCCCACAGTCTCATCTTCACACAGGGGCTCCAATTGGTGTTAAGTCTTGTGTGTGGGTGCTTGGCTGGGCACACCGAGGCTATGTCAGGGTAGTTTTGCACTGCTTTTCTACTTCCTGTTCAGCAACGCCTCGATGCAAATAACATTTTCTTTCCAAACTACCCAAGAGAACTGAAGGAGAGGCGAGTGGCAAGGAGGAGAGGATCCAAGGCAGGTCTAGGGACACAAAGATGTAAAGGGTGGGGTACGGAACTGGAGGAGGGAAGAAAGGCAGGGAAGAGGCAGGCATCACTATGACCTAAGGGCTACCTACACCCTTCACCAAACCCCCACTCTTACGCATAAGTTCCTTGTCACAAACACCTCAGTCCCCACCCTCTCCACGTGGCATGCTCCCTTTTAGTAACTCAATTATTGATTCCCTGTGAACATCACAAGAAGTAGAAATTAAATTGTAGGTGGCATTTCTATAGAGGCAGGTCACGTCACAAAAGGACAAATGATAGGTAACTTGAAGATTACTGTGGAACGATTCTCACATCCGAGCCCTGGCTCAATATTCCTGATGTGTTCGATGGCTTACAAGGATTACAATATGCTAATCAAAGAAAGAAGTTCTCACGAAACAATATAGAAAAACTGGACCTGCCCTGGAACTTTAAGAACCAGAGTTCCTCACTCATAAGATAAAAACAGATTTTAGAACTTTGCTTGTTTGCAATAGTGTAGAGCAATGGACATCTTTCGTAGGGACACATCTTTACAGAGGCTGTGCTGTGAAATGGGGCATCACTTTGGCTAGATGAAGTATCCGTAAAAGCCCTCCTGAATGCATTCTCTCCCCCCTCCAAAAAATACAGTCTCAGCTTAACATCAGACCAAAATGTCATCTTATAAATATCATCTCATAAAATTACTTTAATATTTCTAGGCATCCCCACTGGTTGAGTATGAATTAATGGGTAAGCATGAAACACAAGAATATGTATTTATGAGCTTATTTTCACATCTTTTATAATTAGCATTATTTGAGGAAGAACATCTCAAATAAAATGTGAGATAATACAGTATATATGTTTTAATCACTCTCCTCTCTCATCTTTCCTGTATAGACTTCAAATAAACTTAAAATGGAACTTTAAGAGACAGACTTAAGCTGTAGTAATTTGAGTTCAAAGCAGGAGCTTCAATCACCTCCTACAGATCAAATTGCCAACACAGTCTGAAGAAAAGGAAATGTTTCTAATCTCACATAATTTACTGTACAAAAGCAAGCATCTTTTCCATAGAGAAAATTCTCATCGAAATCTGTCAGTCCACAAAAGAGAAGGAATGTTGACACTGTGTATCAGATTGTACTGTCAGCAAAGCTATGAGTCTCATTTGCCTTTTCTAAGTCACTTAAGACACACATAGTAATGATAATGATAACATGAGATATCCCTCACTTATAAAAAGAAATGAAGACACTTCTTTCCATTAAAATATACCATACAGCATAAAAATAATCCTGCCCTACTTTACATCAAGACCCCCTTTATTGATTGATTGATTATCTGGGGGGGAGGGGCAGAGGGAGAGAGAGAATCTTAAGCAGGCTCCATGCCCAGTACAGAGCCCAATATGGGGCTCAACTCACAAACCTGAGATCCTGACCTGAGTCAAAATCAAGAGTCAGACACTCAACCCACTGAGCCACCTAGGTGCCCCAAGACCCCCTTTAAACTCTGTAGGGAAAACTCACCAGTTGTACCTATGCTGCCCTTCTTAACACTCTCAGGTCACTGCACGGAATGCAAACTAGGCAAGGTCAACTCAACAGAGGGAGCAGTATTCAGATAAGGTCATGATGGACAGTGAGATAGAGAAGGAGTTTGGCTCACAAGATGTTCAACTGCTAGTTCTGTGTTCGGGCTGAGTGATATTACACTAGCTTAATGGACTCACCAGTGCTAATTAACCTGGGACAAGGAGGGGCCAAATGCATCATGAGAAGTTGTGATAATTCTTCTTAATTGAATGACCACAGAAATAATTCACAGGCCAAGTGCCCCATGATGGCCCAAGGGTAGCTTTAAAAACATTCTGCCACACACAAAACGTTCTGCTAAACCCCAGAATGATTACCCACCCTTTTTGCACATCTTCTCTTAAATGACATGACTCATAAAGTGCAAGTTCATAAATAAATAAATCTTAGTTCTAGCTCTCTGTCCTGCCTTTTCCTTCAGAGGGAAGTCAACATCAGTTTGCTCAAGAAGAATAATTCTAAGTTCATTTTCCTACCTTCTTAGAATTCAAATATAGTGACCAAGTACTGTCCATGAGGCATGTTGTTTCTCTCATTGCTGTTTAGCTCTCCCATGCCTTAGAGTTCACCCTTACTCCCACACAGGCTGGGGATCCTCCCTAAGCAGAGCCAGAAAGGCTCAGCTAAGCTGTGGCTCATCAGGATCCCAAAGTCAGGGGACTGAGGAGGCTCCAGAGTTGAGGAAGGGGTTGATGTGGTCCTCGGATGGGACTAAGGACAGGCCATTCACTCCCCACCAATCTGGTCAGACACCAAATTAAAAGAAACATCCAAATCTAAGTTAGATTCTTCCAAAAATTATTTCCATGGAATTTGACTTGCATATAGGCCAGATCCTCCAGGTACTCTTTATCTTTCTGGATCTGGCATCAAGTCTCTCTAAACACTCCCAAGGGTATTGTTATCACATTTTATTGGTCGAGAATGTACTGGAAATGACATATCATTCAGAGTACCCAGGAGACATCTAAAAACTATTGTGATAGAATAAGCAGGACCAAGAGATCAGCTTTCCATCTGCAAAGAGGCATCCTCCTCTCTTGTGTTGCTCCTCTCTTGTGTTGCTGCTGAGAGAACGCCTGCTCCTGGTGGCCTACTGTCTACACTTCATCAGAATGCAATAACAGAAAGTCAAAAGGAAGGCCTCATCCAACCCTTGGCTTCCAGGATTGTCCCTTCAACATGCATTTTTGTAACTGGGAAAGGAAAAGGGTTGCACTGCTTACCCTGCCCAGGAGATAATGGATCCAGTAATTTCTGAGTTTGACTCAGGAAGGTTCAGCTATCATTAACCACATTCAGGCTAGAACATCATGCATTTCAGGCTTCATACTAAATCATGGGCTTGGTCCCAGTGCAAATTTCACCAGTGAGCATGCAGGGATCAGCATCATAGAGTGATATGTTGGCTCCAAGACTTACAAGTCATTAGGCAAACTGAGATCCTTTTCACTATTGAAAGTCACCATTATGTGCTAATAACAGTAGCAATAATAATAATAGTAGTAGGGAATACTGCTGAGTCCTTATAAGGGACATAATGCTATATACTTTACATATGCATTATCTCATTTACTTCTGATGACAGCTATGTGAGCTGATTGCTATTATCCACACGTTAGGGATGATGTAACTGAGGCATGGAGAAGATGAGCATGTTCAAGGTCACATAGTAGTTATTTGGCCAGGCCAGGGCTTAGACCCAGGCCTGCACCGCTACAAGTTCATGCTCTTAACCCATTCAAAAGAACTACACGTGTGGCAAAAGGAACTTATTTTAGCTGGAGAGGGAGACAGGAAGAAATAATTCTAGTGCACCCTCCTTTCAATAATTTAATATGAACTGTTCAAAGTGAGCAATTGAGATGCTCCTAAGCATCTGTGACTCACTTCTTTTGGATCTGAGAGTGCTGTTATGGAAATAAGTTGCAGGGTAGATCATATTTTCTTATAATATATGCAATGCAAGAAATTCAGTGCTGAAATATTCAGGGTGGTTGGCTCCTCTCTTTGCCCTTTGGAAAGAGTAAAATTTCCGTTTGTTTTATTTAGAGCATCTCTGACTTTGAAGTGATCACCTTTATCCTGCTCCCACTGGCCTGACTGTCCGAATATGTAGTATAAGTGATTTGGGGGGAGTACGCACTCCTTGTTTGATTTGTGGGAATATTCACTCATCATATTCCATGGAGCTGCTGCACACCCCGAAGTCTCATAAAAATTGCACCCACATCATCTCCGAGAAGAATCCTCCAGTTAGAAAGGTGGCCCCTTTGGGAGGGGGTCATTGAAATCCCAACGCTTAGGTCCACTGGGTAGAGGGAGCTGCATGACGTTGTGATTTAGGAGGTCTTGGCCTAAACGCTGTGGTAGGCACGATGAAAGTGAGGCCAAGGATCGTATTTCCCAAGGAACCCAGAACACCATACCAGAGGTAGGCGTATGATATCCGTCTGCTGAACTTGTGACGCCAGAGAACTTCAACGGAGTAACATGAAAACTGGCCTGGCCCCTCCAATTTCAAAAGCATCAGTTCCTATCCCCTTTGCTTTGATGGTGTGCAAAATAGGTCTGAAATGTGATATCTAAATTATTCCCAAGGTTGCTGCTGCCAAAAGAGCGAGCCATAAGCCAGACCTTTTTCCATGTTCAATCTTCATCACCAGCTTTGAAATTAAGACCATGTTGGTGGGAAGGGTTGAGAAGTAGAAAGAGGAGGCCTCTTTTTGTTCAGAGTTTGGCTAAATTTAAGAATGACTTATCATTTTTGCACAGCTGGGTGCTTGCTATCTAAAGCGGTTCTGCTATCATAAGCAGAACCCACCAAGGAAAGGAGGTACACCATGGGACTTGAGGTAAAAGCAGAAAGAACTGTTGAACTATTTAAAACCTTATTTCAAATTAGACCACTGATTGGGCACTCATCCATTTAGATAGATAGATAGTCTCCAACACCACCCTTAAAAGTTTGAGTGAGCTTATTGCTATGGGATGGTGATACCCCCAACTTTCAAAAATTTTCAGAAAAATTTTTCCTGATCTTCCTAGCAAAGTCAAGCTCCCCTACTAGATGGTTCCATAACAACAGGCCTTTGTACTTTAGAGGGTTACAATTTTAAGGTATTTGCATAAATATTCAATTAATGCCCATCACCCCCTCACAGGACTGTGTATTCTGTGATCATGTCGATTTATTTTTCTCTCCGTTATTTTTCACAGAGCCCGGCACAGTGCCTGGCACATAATATGAAATAAATATATAGATAACATAATATACTTTTATTATTTATTTACATCTATAAAACTATATAAAATAGATATGTATAATATATAAAATATATTTTTTCATAGAAAGCATAGACATTGGATGGAGGTTTGGAGGGTGGGGTGCTCAGGAAATATTTATTGAATGATGAATTAAGAAAAAAAAAAACGCAGGACGTTCAAAGACTGGAGTAGGGTGTAAGGAGATCTTTGGCAACTCATGTTCCTGAACCGTAAGAAGTTCAGAAAATGTTGTGTCCTTATGTAGCTAGAGTGGCTTATAGACGCTGATGAGCAGAAACTTAAATTCTAGCAGAGAAAACAGAATAAGGAGGAAGACGTAATTTAAAACTCTGTACATCAAGGATTTGGTTAGCTGGGCCTCATATGTATGAAGGATCCTGTCACAGGTTGGGTTGACTGACAGCAGATGCTGAGATAGAGTCTGAGATGAAAAAAAATTTTATTAGACAGAAAATGGATTTTTACCCTTAATGTTAACCAGGGTTCTATTCTGCCTTGCTCTATTCACCAGGTACTCTTCAATAATTATTTACTTATTGTCTATGGAGCTCCAGGTACACGACGTGCCCCATCTAGCTGGGTAAGTGACATGTTAAACGCCACACAGGCATGCTACGGAGAGAGGGCAGAGTTGGCCTGGGGAAGTCAGGAGAACTTGAAAACTTTTCTAGAAAGTTCATTGTAACTGGACCAATAACCTGAGGAATGTTTTGGAGACTAGGCAGTCTATGTTTATCCAGGCCTTAAAGAGAGTTAAGTGGGCTGTAATCCTTGTAACCAAAGTTGTACAGGGAGGTAACTAGATTTTCCCTTACCTTCGCGTCAAACAGGCATCACATTCACTGAGTGTCTGAATCCGCTTCTCCCCTCTAATAACAGAACAGGGCTATGAAAATAATTACCTAGTCTAAGATACTTTAACCATTTGACCTCATCTATGAGGTTAAGAAAAAGAAACCACTGATAAGCTTTACCTTTTTATTTATACTTTATAATTTTAGGTATTGTTCAGGGTTTCAAGTAGGCAACACTGATACCAGTTTTTACTGTATAAGGGGAAAGGCGGTAGACTTCTCATCCTCCAGAGAGGAGTGTCTGCAAGAGTCAGACAGATGAACTTGGCATTGCCTGCAGAAGAGACTGACAAACTGGCTTCCCACTGCTCGGGAGGGAACCTGCATTCAGGGGCTCAGCGGAGCCCCTTCACCCACCGGTGGTTACTCAGTTCCCTGCTGCTGGTGATAACCTCTCAGGAGTCTGCAAATAAAGTTTCTTCCTGTAGCTTTACTCCTTTCCACTTGGCAGGCTTTCTGTCGCTAATGGATCCAAAATTAATGGGTCCTTCCTCCCTTATTTCTTTGGATCTCTGACAAAGCACATTCTGGGAAATATGGCAGGTGGTTAGTTGTCACCTGTGGCACATCTCACAGGGTTGGGACCAAGCTACATCTGTCATACTCCAGGGCTCTCCCATCAAGTGCCTGGAATTACATGGAAGTAAATCCCAGGCACATTCACCATCACTTTTAGATTTTATTCACAGAAATATCTCCATCCAAAGATGGACCACACAATCACTCTTCTGTAGGTATCTTCCATGTGTGTACAAATTGCAATTCAACCAACAGGAATGGAGCAACAACTGTAAGCATAGCTGCACACGGTGGTAAGTCTGCATGTGTTACCATCGAGGTCTACCTTGATGGTGAGAGGCTAAGAGCTCAGGTTGAGGCTCATGCCATTTGCTCTCATCATCAGCAACTGGATTTGTCTCGGAGGTGTGTAACTTGCTAGAGTGGTATCTGCAGTTGTGCTGATGGTTTCTTTTTAATTTCTTTATTGTTATGTTAATCACCATACATTACATCATTAGTTTTGGATGTAGTGTTCCATGATTCATTGTTTGTGCATAACACCCAGTGCTCCACACAGAACGTGCCCTCTTTAATACCCATCACCGGGCTAACCCATCCCCCTCCCCGCCTCCCCTCTAGAACCCTCAGTTTGTTTTTCAGAGTCCATCGTCTCTCATGGTTGGTCTCCCCCTCCGACTGACTCCCCTTCATTCTTCCCCTCCTGCTATCTTCTTCTTCTTTTTTTTTTCTTAACATATATTGCATTATTTGTTTCAGAGGTACAGATGTGCTGATGTTCTTCATACTGGACTACCCAATCTGAAAACTGGCCCTACTGTTTAATTATCTATGTGACTTTGAGGCAGGAATTTAATTTCCCTGTGCCTCAGTCTCCTCAACTATAAAGTAGGGATTGTAACTATATCCCCATGTTAAGGATAAGAAAACTGAGGCACAAAGGGACTCAGCAGCTAGGTTAGGTATGTGGCGCTGAGTGCACCTGGAACAGTGCCCGGGGCATAGGACACAGTACTGTTGTCTCAGTTTCTCATTCCCGGGTCACCCTTTGTAGACACGTGGGAGGTATGGGCTGTAGCACTCAAACAGGTTTGCTGCTCCATCTCCTTCAGTAGGAGGTTAAGTGACCCATGCAGGGTTGAACTCTTGACCTCTGTAGGTTTAGCACTGTGCCCTTGCCAACCGAGCTAACTGTCTTAGACAGGGCTACTAACTACCAAGCTATCAGTTCTAAAGGATGTCAACCGTCTTTGCTCCTTCATCAAAAATCCCTTCAAGATTTAAGTACACCTTCTAAGTTAATCTGTTTCAAACATTTGCTAAGAAATAAAAGAAGTCAAAGTGCCCACTGCTTTACTCAAAGTTGAAAGTGGGGGTACTGGTCTCTTCCCCCACTGGTCCCGCATTCTATTGCACCCCCCAAGTTCTTTGCAAGAAAAAAATTATGTTGGCCACAGTTGCAATCAGCTTTAATTCATTCTTTATTGCTGCTCTGGTTTTGTGTTATTTGAGCTGGTTTAACTGTTAAAAGCGTTTCAAATGTTCACATGGTCTGCATTAGGTTACCGAATTAAAACAGGAACAGCCCACCAAATGTAGCTTTCTGAAATGCAAACCACATGAGTTTGATTTCTTTGTGGTATAACTTTAATTGGGTTCAGAGGTCCCCAAGACTTACCTGTCTATCTGCTCCGTGACGGCCTGATCTGATAAGACTAAGCTGAAGGGGCTGAGGGACACGAATGGCTCCAACTCTAGTTTCAGAACCAGCGCTGCCCACACTATTCCATACTCCATCCCATGTGTGACCATCTGAACTCAACTCAGTGGAAACTGCAGCATACTGTCTCAGGGCTTCTTCCATGTGCTGACCTAGCTAGTGTCTGTCGTGCACAGAACACGCAGGTCCCACGCACAGAGTGCTGGGAAATGGCTAATATAGTATCAGTGACATGTCAGAGTTGCCACTTTCCTCCCTTCCCTACACCCCACAATCCATTATGCCTAATATCTGTCCTTTTCAACAGAAGAGGGCTTGAGGATCAGATTTTCCCTCTTTGGGTCCCTCTTGATCATCCTTTGTGGCCAATCTTCCTTGGACCCTGTCCACCTTCTGGAAGAGGTTCCATGGCTTCTAACTTGTCCCCTTATCATTTCTGAAGGCAAAGTAGAAGCAAGAAGGGACTGTCGTTTAGTTCCTAGGAAGAGCTGAACTTCCCCCACATAGGTTTCTAAGAAATTATCACATGACTTACGCAAATCTACAAATGTTGTCTGAGTATTATAAGCAGGGTACCACACAAGCCACCATGAAAGGGGAGGCTTGGGAGGGAAGGAGAGAGAAAAATCTGTCGAACATGTGGCTGGTCTAAGGTGGAAGCAATGGAGAGGAGAAGCCAAGAAGACTCCTGAGTTTTAAGTCTGGCTGCTTGAAGGGACTGTATTAAGCTGTAGCACAAAAGAAACTGCCTTGTGACTCCAAGCTTCAAAGGAAGCCCTGGGAACCATGTAGAGGAAACATGACGTCCTCTGGCCATTGTTCTTCCCTTGACTAAAGCATGACTCTGGGGACACAGGTCAGAGACATTGTGAGGAAAATCCAGTGGTTATCCTGTCTGAAGTAAAAGTAGACTTCTCAGTTGAAGCTACACAGTACTCATTTCCATTAAAACAGTGGGGGGGGGGAATACACTATTCAGTATTTCCTCAGAAGTTCATTGATCATACAAAAGATTCTCTTTGGTAATCTGAAAAGTATCGCAGCCTTTCAAAATTAACTACACACACATATACACTTACCTCTAACTCCTCACTGAGCTGGTATTTGGGGGGCAGTAGTAATAGTTAATGTCACTGAGGCCATACTACGTGCCAGGTAATTTTCATCCATTATCTTACCGAATCATCACAACCTTGGATGACAATATCATTGCCATTTTAACAGATGAGGGAACAGAGGCACTGAGGGATTAAGTGTAACTTGCCCAAGGTCAAGGTAACTTGAGTTTGAATTTAGGTTCTATGGTGCCAAAACTCATGTCCCTTACCACCACATATACTGCCTCTCCTCTTGTTGTAGCAACAAGGGACTTAAGACGAGACAAAAGAGGTGGCTACAGAGATGGTAAAAGGAGCTAAGGTAGTCTGTCGGCAAACACTGGCCTCACGCTCCTGTTCTCTTTCTGCTCCTTCCTGACTCAAATAAACATGGCCAGGTAGAGGAAACAAGTTATGTTAATACTCACCACCTAAATGTGCTAACTTTAGATATCACAGAATATTTTTCATCTTTACGATTAGTTATTGATAATGAGAAGAGCCAAGAAAGAAAATGACATCATACATTAAAAGTGGCCATAAGTACAAATAATGCAATATATGTTAAGAAAAAAAAAAGAAGAAGAAGATAGCAGGAGGGGAAGAATGAAGGGGGGGAAATTGGAGGGGGAGACGAACCATGAGAGACGATGGACTCTGAAAAACAAACTGAGGGTTCAAGAGGGGGGGGGGGCGGGGGGATGGGGTTAGCCTGGTGATGGGTATTAAAGAGGGCACGTTCTGCGTGGAGCACTGGGTGTTATGCACAAACAATGAATCATGGAACACTACATCAAAAGCTAATGATGTAATGTATGGTGATTAACATAACAATAAAAATTTTTTTTTAAAAAGTGATGGACACCTACTTAAAACCAAAGCGAAACAAAGATCAAACACTGATCTGAAAGTCAGTAAATAAAGTCAGTAAATCTGTCACTAAAAAAAAAAAAAAAAAAAAAAAGTGGCCATAAGTATAGTTGGGATTTGTGCATTCACTCTTTGTAAATTTCAACAACAAAAAAGGAACCATAAACATATAATGAGCCTTTTAGTGATACAGACGCTGAAGTGGTTAAGGGTGAAGTGTCTGCAAGCTACTCTGAAATGCTTCAAAAGATAAGATGGACTGATGTATGAATGGAGGAAAGGCAAATGTATAAATATTGACAAAGCACGTACAGTGAAGTGGAATAGCAGAATCTAGGTGGTGATTCTTTAAGCTTCTTATATTTGAAAACGTTCACAACAGAATGTCAGGGGGTAAGGTACCACAGAGTGAGGCTCATATTTCTGGGCTGCTGGTTTCCCGACGCCACACTTAAGTTTTAGAAAGTGGGCAGGCAGGGGAGAAGTGAGAAACTACCTCCGGGGTCAGAAAGCCAGCACGAGCCAATAATTACATGCCCCTTCCAGGGAAAACAGCAGCTTGGAGAACAACTCCTAGACTACCTTGAGCCCAGATCCACAATCTTGAGAAAGACTCTCAGGCCAGGAGGAAACAAACTACATAGCAGAGGCAAGGGGAGGATGCAGGATTTCAACATCACTGCACATTGTGGCATAGGCAGAACTGGAAATGAGAGCTGGAACTGTAAATGGGCCTTTTTGGTTCTGCAACCTAGACTTGGAAGGCTCGTGTATCCTCAGAAAAAACAGGTCCTTGATCAACGTCTGCCAAATGAAAAAAATGACTGACTGAATGAAAATACTTTGCTGAATGGTAGTAAAGAAGATGAAAACACTTATTTATTTAGAGAGAGAGAGAGAGAGCACACATGTGCAAGTGGGGACGGGTCGGGGGGAGGGCAGGGAGCAGAGGGAGAAGGAGAGGGAGAATCTTAGGCAGGCTCCATGCTCAGCGCAGAGCCCGATGTGGGGCTTGATCCCACAACACTGAGATCATGACCTGAGCCAAAACCAAGAGTCCGGCGCTTAACCGAACAAACCACCCAGGCACCCCAAAGATAAAAACACTTATGCAGCTCATTATCTTTCCTATTGCTCTCTTACTGTTTATTTTTTTCAAGATTTTTATTTATTTATTTATTTGACACAGAGAGAGCACAAGCAGAGGGAGCAGCAGAGGGAGAGGGAGAGAAGCAGGCTCCCCGCTGAGCAGAGAGCCTGTTGTGGGGCTCAACCCTAGGACCCTAAGATCACGACCTGAGCCGAAGGCAGACGCTTAACCAACTGAGCCACCCAGGCGCCCTTTTCTTACTGTTTAAATGAGGGAACTCTGCATATACATGATGTCTCTTTTCAACCCTTCTCTACCCACATGTATAAGCACACTTTCACTCATACAGTCCTGCATATTATGTAAAGTGCTATGTGTTGTATGAGATATAAAAATGAATACACACCATGATCTTTGTTTTAAGGACTTAAAGCCTAGAGAAACAGACGAACACCAGGTAGCTATAATACAAGCTCTGATACAGTTAAGTGCCATGGACAACAGAGATCCTATCTAGTTTTGTTAAGGTCTGACTTTACAATATGGGTCCTACATACTATATTCAAGTCACCAGAAACAATACTGTTCTAGAGGTAATGGCCCCATCCTAGGGAAGGTATGATCTAGGACATCAGAGGCCAAAAGTTGAACTCTGTACTGCAAATCAGAGCCCTCTGGAGAGCCTAAGGCAGTTTCTCTATTTTTATCAGAAGGGTGGAATTATCCTTTTGTGTCAAGAATTTGGGATTTCACAGAGGGGTGAGGAGGCCTGCCCTAAATAGCCCTGGAGTTCTGATCTGGATTGAAGGGGCCCTGTAGCATCCTTAGGTGTACTAACTAATGAAACCAGATATGTGCTGGTGAAACCAGGTGACGGAAAACCAGTCGGGGAGCTGGATGGGGAAAAGACGAACTCAGTGCCTGTGAAGAAATTTTAGGTATTGAAAAGGAGGTAATGTTTTCCACCAAAGGGTATCCAGTTGGAGACTGGTCTGAGCTGGCTCTTGTTTTATAACCTCTCGACACATGTGTGTAGTCAAGGCTGAATTTAAAACCTATACCGTGAACCTTAGGAAAATAAACCACATTAAACAAGCACAAATTGAAAATATTACACAAGAGATTTCACAGGAAATTGGTCCAAATTTAGCCTCGCTCTTTATGTATTTAAGCCTCTTATTCGTCACTTAGAACTTTATATCAGGATTTTAATATGAGTCTGCCCTCCTCTCCCACCCCCCTCCCGATCCACCTCCACAATGGCCTGCTTAGTTTTACAAAACTGATTTTTTTTTAACTCCTCAAGAATCCTGCTACCTTTGGCCTGCTCTTTCAGTGCTCATTAACACATGGTCCAAAACAGTATGCCGATGATGCACAGCACCCACAGTTAGGCGAGGCTGAGCATATACCTAAACAATCCACTACGGGACCAAGGCAAGCTTCATCGCTCCCCTCAAAACTTGTGACTCGTGCAAGAAGCGCTCTGTGCAGACAAGATTCAGACACGAATTTTACTTAGAAGATGGCTGCAATCATGACAAAGGTCATCAGCAGCAAACCGTCTCGTTCAGTCTAAGAATTCTCTCACACTGCTTTCCTTTCTTCCACAGATTTTCGTGTTTTGAAATTTGTTGTATTTTCTTCAAATCTCCTCAAATCCCTTTTTTGGGAATAAAGCCCAATATAGATAAATAGCTGAATATTTAGAAACCTATGAATTTAACAGTCCACCTTTTACAATAACATTTGAGGTGATCCTGTTATCGGGGTTGATGATGCGCCAAGAGGCTCACTGCTGGAAGCAATGGCTGGACCACTCTGTCCACACCAGCTCTGGTCTTTTCCTATCAGGAATGCCCTGTGGGGATGCTGCCAGGCACTCTAGATGGAAGCCCTTGTGAGCCAGGCAGTTGCCCGGTGGGAAAAGTGATGCCAAACCAGAAGGCAGTTTTGTGGGCTGGACAAACATGCCCAGAGGCCACGCTGGGGTGTCCCATGCTTTCCCACTCGTTGCTACCAGCCAGAACGTGATTCTCACTGAAGTTTGCTTACAAGCCACTTTTTAGAGCCTTAGGAAATTAAAATTTATTTTGTATCTGGGTTGGATTTTTTTAAAGCATTTCCAAGTCTGAGATTCATGATGACTCCCTACTTCTCTTTATCATGCCAAAGGAAAACACTTGCTGGTGAACGCGATTCAGTTACCCTGACCCTGTTTCTTCACCCTTACTCTTCTCAACTTATGAAACTGAGAAAGCTACGAAAGGACAGAATAAGCCCCGTGAAGGGTTCAACGTCAGATCTCAGCTGGGGAGAAGTGGGGGTTGTCAGAGGGCTGGCAGGGACAATTACCCTGTTGCTTTTACTGGGCTGAACTACAGAAAGTTTCTTTGCGGTTATTATTCTTCCACGAAAATTGTAAGAACACCCTGGATCCCTCCCAGAGTTCTGAGCTGCTCTGGGGAACTCTGTGTCTTCCCCTTCTCTGCCTGCCCTAGCCGCCACCATGCTCACCTATGGGGCTTTCATCGGGACTCGGCACTCCGGCACACATGTGTTTGGCAAATGCCCAACCGGAGTTCTAACCAATAAGGATGGAGACTGCAAACAGCATGAGTTTTGGGAGGTGTCACTTCACATCAACTCAGTGGTTTGGCCGGGGGCATTGCTTCAGTTTTCTGGTTTATTAAAAACACTAAAGAAATCAAGGTGGCATCGTGATTTGGGATGAGACCATTAGGAAAATAGAACCCAGAATCACTCTGGATCCAAAAACACAAAGTTCCCAGGAGGTGAGAATTCCAATAAAAAGCTACTAAGGGCGGGGTGGGGGGTGGGCAAGAAGAGCGTTTTGTATCTATTATACTGAGGGGTGAACAGACTTCTCTGATAGAAAACATGGAATTTTCTAACATTCAAAGTTAGGGTTAGTCTAGTCCCACGTTTACAGGTGTCTGCAGCCCGCAGACCCCTACTCCATGTCAGCCTCACACAGGTATGTGTCTACTTGCTTTTAACACCCTCCCACTCGGGCTCTCGCTCTGGGTGGTCATCTCATACCCCTGCACCCCCCATCACAATTCCGGCGGTGGGCTTTATTGGATTTCTTGGAGCATTAGGTTTCTCGGAGCATATAAACTCCAGGATTTTTCCTTTAAATCACTCAGAGCTAGAGAAGGAAGCAGAAGGATGCTTCAAAAAGAATTAAGAAAAGTGAATGGATCAAAAGAACAGTGCTGCCACATAAGCTACTTCCTTTTTCAAAAAACATGTATTGGAGAACAGCAGCTAAAACCCTGATCAGTCATGAAAATGAGCACCAGCCTGCTGGCTGAGGGGCTAAAAGGAATTAGTCTGAAGACACACACACACACACACACACACACACACACACACACACACACACAAAACCCATCACCCTGGGCTGTCCTTCCTCTGACCAGTTGCTGGTACCCTAGCCGTCAATGTTCAGAGAATGTCATCAGCTGCGAAAAACTTCTGCAAGGCTGAGTTTAGAAGCCCTCAAACCTACGTGCAATGCTGATCTCTCATTCATTGCAAATGATGGGGGTAGACAGCTTAATCGACAAAAAGTACATCCTTCAGAATCCAGCAGAGACCACTGAGGAGAGTAAGCAAGGCTAAAGAAAATCCCCACTCTCCTCCATTTACCTCAAAGTGGATTTTTATGGCTGTGTAGGTTTGCAGCCCAGGTAACATGTATCTCTAATGACATCTTTCATCAGAAGATATTAATGCTGGATCTGTCTGATTTAGAGCAGGCTTCTTCATTCCCTTCCCACATAAATGGAGAATTGGGGGTTATCCCACCAAACAGGTCCCAACTCCAAGAGAGCAGTTCTCCAGAGTAGTAGTATTTTTATTCTTAGTTAGCATTTTTTTTCTTTTAATGTTTGTATCTGCACATCTGGTACAGCTGAATAAAAGGAAAATAAAGTGATAGATTTTTTTTTTATTTTTTTTACCACAATTCTGTTGGCAAAGCAAATAGATCCACAATTCCATGAAGACACGTGTATGGGTTTCCCAGGACTGTTGTAACAAATTGCCACAGACTGGGTGGTTTAAAAACAATAGAAATTTGTTCCCTCAGAGTTCTGGAGGGTTTTCGTCTGAAACTGAGGTGTCAGCAGGGTTGGTTCCTTCTAGAGGCTCAGAGGGAGAAATCTATTCCATGGCTCTCACCTAGCTTCCGGATGTTGTTGGCAAACCTTGTCTCTCCCTGGCTTGCAACTGCATCACTCCCATCTCTGCCTCTGCTGTCACACGGCCCTTTCCCTGTGTCTTCACAGGACCCTCTCCTAAGGACACCAATCACTGGGTCTAAGGCCTACCCTAATCCAGTATGACCTCATCTTAACTTGATGACATCTGCAAAGATCCTATTTTCCAAAAAAGATCACATTCAGAGGTACCGGGGGGTTAAGACTTCAACAGATCTTTTGGGGGACACGTATGGATAGAAATCACTGAATCTTGCCTAGGACACAGGACCTGTGGAGCCTGTGAAGGGGGAAGAAATCAGGGATTGTCCTTCTAGGGATGCCAAGAGGCAGAGTTCAGGCCAGACTGTGGGAAAGGTGAGGTTGTGAAGAGAGAAAACAAATAATGGTGAAATCCTGGAGAGCTCAACTGCAGTGGTGCAAGAGTGAAGGTCTACAAATGGAAGACGGAGGGTGAGGCCCAGGTGTCTGAGGCCCTCCGTCCATGACGCTGCCTCTCCAGGCCGCTGGGCCTTGGCGTCTCAGACCTTGGGATCCCACATGTTAATGTATCCTGCTGGAACAGTGAATTGAAACAATACGACTTCCTTTGTTGTTGTTGTTCTACCTTTTCCTGAGAGATTAAAATGTACAAATTCCCATGAAGGCTTTATGTTTTCCTTTTGACAATTTTCTTCCTTCCCGTTAACTGGTTGCTGAAAGTTCTTTCATGTTTTCCTTTTCCCCCATCACTCTGGAAACCACGGCTGGTTTTCCCAATCCCATTTCTTTTCCATGATGGTGATGATATCACTTCTTCTCTAGGAAGCTGGTCTTCAATTTGGTACCTATGTAAACAGGCCCCCAAATCCACTCTTTTTTCTTATAGTACATAAAGAGAAAAGGATCTCCTAATTCTGTACTGTTCAAACTTTTTTTTCTGCAGGAGTCTTTATTCAAAGAAATGATTAGGTAGAAATTTGACTAGGTGAAAAAATGTGGAGCTGCTCTGGGTAAAGGGGTACCTGGGAGATGGGCTGCCTGCCTACCTGGCCTCAATCTCCACCTCCCTAACCTTTGGCAGCCCGGAGCAGGTTCTGCAGGGCCCAGCGTAGTGGATTCTAGTTGCTTCTATTCTAATAACTCATCTTCGTAACATGCATGTAGACATCACATTATAACGTACTGGGGTCTACTGCTCATCTTTTAGAGTAGGCAGTCAGTTTTTTCTTCTTTTTTAAGGAAAAATCTCTGTGCAGCTGAGAAAACAACTATTTCCCCGGTGTCATCATATGCCAGACTGTGATGTCACCTCTTCTCCCTTGGGGTCAGCCCTCTAATATGACTGTCATTTCTGACAGTGCCTAGTTCTGTTTGGAAGCTTCCTGAAAACTCACCACATGCCCCATTCTGGAACAATTAACAAAACTTGCAAACTCTTTTCATTGCTCAACTATAGAAAAGGACCTAAAATTAAGTCAATGAATGGAGAGACAGCGTTCAATAGAAGAAACATCGGACCCATCACTATAAAAACCAATTAAAAAACGAGACTTTAGAAAACTCCCATCTTTCTAGAGAAACCCATTATTAAAACACGAGGGATCAAATGCTTTCCACAGAAATACCCTTAAAATAAGCACTTCCTATGGTAAGAGTTGGTACAACAGGATCTTTGAATAAAAAAGGTAACAATGGGACTTTATTAAGGACTGATAGAAACAATATACTCCACACAGCTTTGTAAAGACATGGTTCCTTCAGTGGTTCCACTGAAAATGAACAAATACCCCCTTTTTTAAACTCCATGCCAATGAAGACCATTTCCCTGCTCTTTCTCTCCCCTAAATCCCTAAAACAAATGACAAATGAAAAAGCAGCAACTCTTCCCTAGCAGGACACCTTACCTGAAGACAAGCTTTACTACTATGAAAAAAGTGCTGGATTTCTTTTTTTTTACAGTACTATTTTGCCATCTCTTATGAAAACCCAGACAGGAATGCTCCCTTGTAAAATTTTCCCTCTAAATAGTTTTCCTACATACAATGTCCAGGATCACAAATCTCTGGAAACCACCACAGTGAAACTTACTTGCTTCTCATTCACACAGGGGCGTTCACCCAAGGAACCCATTTAATGATGTGTTATAATTGAAGTCACTTTTCAATGCTGAGGACAGGGGAGGGGGTTCCTGTTCCTCACCCCATTGGGCCACAACATCTGGGAGAAGGTGTGTACCCAGGTGCTTCCATTCCTGACCTACCGAGGGGTACTTATTACACAGACACGGCATCTCCCACATGCCCAGCAAGGTCGCCTTGTCTTTCCTGACACTGCCTGGGAATCTTGGTTGACTTTGGGATGGAGGGCAGACTGTTTGGGTGTCTGGAGAAACAAAGCTGACATTCAGTCAGTTGTGTCAGGTCTGACGTGTCAAATGGAAGCTGCTAGGGATTTTTTTTTCTTCTTCTGAATCAGCAGTTTTTAGGAGGCTCTTGAGGGGTCTGAATCAGCAGGTTTTGCTACAAACAGCCACTATACGAAGAAGAGGTTAAGGGGAAGGGACAGACACCCCACACTTGAGGGCGGGTGCTGTTCTCTCTAAGTGCCCACAGGCCTGTGACTGGTACAGACGTTGGCGAGAAACCAATGGAGTCTTATGGGAAAAATAATGTCTGGAAGAACATCTTGTCGTGCTCTTCTTACTTTAATGACCTGGTAAGCCTTTTGCCTGGCACAGATTCTGTTGGGAGCACTCCACTCGTTCAAAATACCTGGCCACATTCTACCTGAGATCCCTAAGGAGGGTGTGCAGGATGCCCACGGCACAGGTGATTCAGGAGGATACGGCAAAGGAAAAAGGAAACCACACAGAATCTGGAATCTGGAGAGTCTGTGTGCAAAGAGTGGAAACAAACCAGGAAAAAACGATGTTACGGTTGTGAAGATTCTGCCTCTGAAATAAGCTTGCTGCTTTTCCACTGGGTGTTCCTCCTGTTCTTCCTCATTTTCCTCTCATACCATTTCTGACCCAGCCTCTAAATGAAGACTCAACTTATTATTTATTTTTCTATTTTTAATTAAAGGAACACAGCAGTGTGAAGGGAACTCTCATCCCCAGACTTGAGAAAAACCAAGAATTCCTCATCCAAAATAAAAGCTTTCTGAGTGCTGGTGCTTATTGCTGCTGGGTTTGTATCTGATGAACTCTTCATTCAATCTGAGGCTCAATGTGTGCGAAACCCAATGAAGTGAACCAAGAGAAGGACGTCGTCCAAACATGTTGAAGCACTTGTGGGTGATTGCTTGGTCCTTTGTGTGCCACAGCTCCTGTGAAAAGCCTCTGTCTCAGGCAGGCTCCAAACTGCCAACTCAATGAAGCAAATAATAATTATTCCTAATGGCAGTAATAATTATGGAACGGGGTGGACCCAATATAAGGTTGGTTGTCTGTGGCTTCGGTGGGGCAGCCAAAGTTTCACACACTCTTTTTATAAAAATCTCTCTCTCTCTCTCTTCTCTCTCTCTCTCTCCTCTCTCTCTCTCCCCCTCCCTCCCTCTGTCTCTCTGTCTCTCTTTCTCTTTCTTTCCCACACACAAACACAGACACACACATATTTGCCAAAAGAGATCTGGACAAACTCACTCCTCTAGTTTCCTGCAAAGCGCTTGACTCCAGAATTAAATTAAATAAAGAGCAGCTATCCACACAATGAGGGTGGATTCGGACGTGCCTAGTAATTGACACCTCTCTTTCTCTGTCTCTCTCTCTCATTTTTCTTTTAGTTAAAAGTTTTAAACTTTCTCCAATTCCAGACTTTTAGCCGGAGCCATGGTCAAATGGCAGACGTGAATAATGTGATGTATCCTCCTTTCTTTCTAGGGGAGATGGGGAGAAAAGAGGGAGGGAAGGAGGGGCCGAGAAAGGAGAGAAAGTCGGAGTTCTAGATGGGGGCCCTCCCACCCCCACTCTACTGTGACTATAAATTGGAATCTCCGGGTAAATCAAAGCCTTCTTGGTGAAGCCCCAAACCCATGGTTAGTATCACAGACAATTTTCTAGGAAATATTCACCCTCCTCCTCACAGGGAGGGAATCACCACCTGAGTTGATTCTCCCTCCCCTGCTCTCAGATTTGGCTGTCACCACCCTCCAGGGACATCAGCATTAGCACCTAAGTATCTCATCCCACATGCCAATGATGTCAAAGTGTCAGAGAAATAAAAAGTGGCTCCTTCTGAAAACATAATCCATCAGCCAAATGGTCATTTTCTAGATAATGAGGAAATTGTTTCAATTTTCTGAAAATTAGGTAAAGGGGCTAATATGAATCTATGTGAGGTTTTGTTTTGTTTTGTTTTGTTTTGTCTTAATCTTATACTTGTCAGTCACTGGGGCTATTCTTTAAAAGTGGTTCCAAGGTGCTGGTATAAGTTTATTGTCATGTAAGGGCGAGATGATAGGGACATTCAGGGCATCAAGAAAAACCATGCTATGTAGAATATACAGAATACACCCAGAAAAATTCTTCAAGGGTTTTGAATAAGATAATATACATGTCAAATGCCTAAATTATGTTCCAGTAAAGCAAAATATTATGAAGTAGATGTACACACACACACACTCTCTCTCTTTTCATTTGGATATAACTGGATGTTAGAACTCCCCCCTCTCCTTTAATAGTGTACAGTTTAGTTGGGATTATTTTTATTTTTTTAAAGATTTTATCTTTAAGTAATCTCTACATCCAATGTGGGGCTCGAACTCATAACCCAGAGATCAAGAGTCGCATGCTCCCCCCAACTGAGCCAGCCAGGTGCCCCTATTCTTAAATTCATTCTTCCAATGTTTTTGAGAGGCTGTAATTTGGAATATGCATTTATAAAGCTGCATTTTTGTTTAGTTTTGTCATTAAAAATATACCTTGGCTCAGCATAGGGTTATAGAAAGACGTTAGAGGTAGACTTTGGTTTCACTGAATTTACAGGTTCATCAACATGGCTCCATTCAAACTATCCAAACAATACTGAAGTAGAAGCAGCCTCTACTTCTCTTTAATCTAACAACTTACACTTTATCTCTTCAGATATTCAGTTTAAGCAAGATGTTGGGAAAAGTGAGAGGAAACGTCATGCTACACAGTGATCCCTGAGAGTCTGCTAAATGCTTGCCCCCCCCCGTACAGATTCTGAGAACATCAAATTGTTTAACAAATGTTCATTGGCTTGATGACTTGGTGATGGGTGTCTCTTGTTGCACTTCTCATTATGATTATTGTGTCAAAAATGTTTCTGGGTTTTCTGGACTGAAAATAATAGATCTGAGGTCAGCTGTGAAGTGCTGTGCATTTGGTTTGTGAATTACCATATCTGAACCAATATACGATGGGTCTATGATTATTGGGGAAGTCATTTCTGGCATTTCAAAGATGTTTGGGGGCCATCTGTTCTTGGCAAAGTTCTGCAACCCTGCAAAAGCAACCCAAGCACATGCCGGCGTGTCTCTACCCCACACTCACAAGAGTCCTATCATTTTACAGACTTTACCGGCCTATTCACCAGCCCAAGTGCACTTCGCCAAAGGGGGTGAAACTATAAAACTCCAAACTCTTTTAAACGTGTCTGGTACCATTAAGAATGTTTATTACTCTACAGGAATTTCACGTTAGTATTTACCAAAAGAACAACATACAAGGCAAATAGATTACTAGATTGCCTACTAAATTTGAACATATCTATTTTATGGAATTTCTTCTTCCACAATCCGTATCAGCCAAGCAGTGTTGTAGTACAGTGTTAGTCATGATAAAGAAACAAACTTGTTCCTAAGAGCTAGAAGAGGGCACTTACTAGACAATCTAGTTTCTTTCTTTCTTTATATAAGATGGAAAAGTAGGGCCCAGAGAGGTCATGGGGTCTTTTCAAAGAACTTGTGACTGGTAGAGTCAGAACCACCAGCCATGGCTTTCAGTCTCTAGCAATGGCTTTGCCCTGTGCCTCATTGAAATAGAATTCCGTCTAGATGTAACTGAAACTTAATATCAAGGATTCCCTTTATACCCAAAATCCAAGACCAAATTAGATGTTTGTCTATGTGTTATTCTCATCCCACCAAAGGCAAAATGTCCACAGAATTTATGTAATCTTTAACTCAATCCTCATTAGAAAAGATATAAAAAATGATGGTAGAGAAAATCCATTTGATCTAATATTATTGAAAAATATATGTGAGAGAACCTATTGAATCAGTTATCTTTTGAATCCCAAGATGTCCAATTACATAAATACACGGTATATGAAATGGGCACCATGGGCTATCTGTAAGTTCCTAGAACAGTCCTCTCTTAACTCGGAAAATACTTGTCAATCAGTTCAGATGAGAATTATTACAATACTTGAGAATATGAAAGCTACAAGTGATCAGAAATGTCCACTGAGACACTGCCATATTACTTGGACATGCTCAGTCTTCAAAAGAGCAAAGTGTCCTCCCCAGTTATAGAGGATCAGACCTGCTTTATCAGATTCATTTCTCCTAGGACGCTTACCTTGCAGAGCACTGCAAAGACTAATCATTTCTCCATGTTAATACCCCTTTTGGCATTCACCAAGGAATGACTACACTTAGTAGGGACTCTCTTTGAACACCACCCCAGGAGCCATGTAAACCGACAGTGGTGAGCCAGGTAGGCATCCATGTTTCTGGTCCTGAAAACAGGAAACACTGAGCCAACCCCCATTAGAAACTATGACAAGTACAGAGAGGTACAGTTAATTACTGCCTTTTGTATTATGGGAAACATATATCCTCAACCCCCACTGTCTAGTTATTTGGTGCCTTATCCAAGGTTTACCTCTAGGAAGACACTAAATATCGATATGAGCTAAAGCCCTATGTTTCAAGTCTTCCACAAAGTAACCCCCAAGATGATAATAACGTAAGAAAAGAAGATAGTGAATTGCATTTTCCCACAGAGCTGCTTCTGGCAAGATCATTGTCTAGGTTTCTTGCATTGGACTTGTTTTATATCTTTCACTATCATGCTGTTGTTTAGGTGTTTTTCTTGTTAGATCTCCAACAATAAGATACTTTTAGCAAAGTGACAATAAAAGAACAATTTATTGATAAGATTAGTGCAAAGGAGGAAACTACACATAGCCATGCATGTAGCACTATGCCCCCAAAGAACTTGCCTTGCCAAGTAATTTTCAAAATTGAACATGTTATGAAAATTCCAACTTTTTTTAGTGCTGAATAGGACTTCGAGGATTTTCTAGTGATACCTCCCCATTTTACAGGTGAAGAAACCAAACATTGGGGAAGCCAAGTTCATTTAGCCCTGTGGAACAGTGCAGTGTAGGTGGCCTGGCTTCTAGTTCTGGCTCTTGCTATTCATTATTAGTATGACTTGGGGCAAGTCACATAATTTCTGAACCTCACTTTACTCAAATGTAAAATGGGTAATATCATGCCCATGGAACAGAATTATAAAATTATTGTTATTCACCCAGGAGTTGAGCCTGGAAATCAGATTTCTCTGGCTACATATGCTGGGACCCCTCTGTTTGACTGCACTGGCTTCCTCCTCCCAAGTATTCCCAAGCCCGATTCTGTTCTCATCCACAGTGGGACGTGAACACCTCCATGAACACATAACCTAGAGCTCTTACCAAACTCAGCTCCTGGAAGAAAACAAACCAAAAGAAAAAATACATTTGAGACAGAAAAGTAGCACTGCATGAGGAGTTTGCCACTGGGAATGACTTGCAATCAGCTGGTTAACCTTTTCATATATAGATGAAGGAACTGAGTGAGGCCCAAGGAAGTGGAGCACTTGGCCAAGGCTGAAAACCTTTTAAATGGCAGAGCCTGGACTATCCCAAACCTGTGACCTCTGACCTCATGGCCAATACTTTTCCAAGACTCTCCTCTGATCTAACATAGTTTAGCTCTGAGCAAGCTCTTGCTCTCCAGGCATATCTTTCCAATATGCTGCAAAAAAGAACAATTGTCTAGATTTGCGATGGACACAAACCGAATGATCCTGGGTTATTTGCTCTAGAAGCAGACGCTCATCAGTGCCTATCTGTTTCTAAAAATGGGATAGGGGGAGATACACATGGAGAGACTTAGATGGAAGCTTCTGGAACTTTGTGAGCAGGGCTTCTGTTTGTAAGATCCAGAAATGAAATCCTCCTCCAAGAGGAGGAGGTCACAGGCAAAGTCACCTATCCGCAGCAGGAATCAGAATAAGTCTGGAAGTCAGACTTCATCTGGGCAAGGACTAGGGGTCTTCCTTCAGACCAAGAAGCCAAATGTGGAGCAACCAAATGGTTGAAAAAAGAGCAGTCACTCTCTGTGGTGACTTTGGTTTTCTTACAAATGAGGGTATTTGGCCAGTTGGTTTCTCCTAGGAGAAACCAACTCTGTGCCTCCATGTGCTCAAGACAGTCCCTGATCTCCCTTCTTTGGGGGCCAGGGACCTCCTGTATCTTTCTCCTGGAGGACTGAAGCAGCTGCTGGCAACTCAAGGTGTCTCCCTCTGCCCTTGACCACCCTGCAGGTGTGTGCAAGCAAAGAAGCTCTTCACACTGGAAGAGCACTTCACACAGACTGAGCATTAGCCAACTCCTGTGCGTAGATGATTCTCCCAACTGGTCAAATAAGCTCATGTGTCTTCCACAGCACTGGGATAGCTATGCACAGGAGTAGAGGGAAAGCATGTGCTTTGGAGTCGAACAGACCTACACTCAAAACTCTGCTCATCTCACTGGCTGAATGATGCTGGACAAGTTACTTCTCTTCTTTGAGCAATAAAACTGGAGAAAATAGTATCTGCCTCTCTGGGCTCTTGGACAATGATGGGAAACAAAATGTAATGCTAGATCAGTGCCTGACACATAGTAGATGTTGGATAAATGTCAGCTTCCTTGCCTTCATTATCAGCCTGATAACCAAGGCCTTTTCTAACAAAAAGTTTGAGCCATTGAGAAGTGACCTCCAAGTTTCTCTCCCAACTACACTAGCTGTTTATGGACTGAATGCTTGTGTACTCCCCAAATTCATATGTTGAAGCTCTAACCCCCCATGTGATGGTATTAGGAGGTGGGGCCTTGGGAATTAATTGGGTTTAGATGAGGTCATGAGGGTAGAGTCCCCATAATGGAATTAGTGTCCTTTAAGAGTAAGAAATACCAGAATTTGCTAACTCTCTCACCTCCTCCCCACTCCCACCAAGCACAAAGAAGAGGTCAGGCGAGCACACAGCAAGATGGCAGTTGTCTGCAAGACCGGGAAAGGGTCCTCACCAAGAACCACATCTACTGACCAAGGTCCTTGACCTTATACTTTCAAGCCTCCAGAACTGCGAGAAATAAATGTCTGTTGTTTAAGCCACCGGGTGTGTGGTATTTTGCTTTATCCCTCTAAAGTGACTGGGGTACCAGCCTTGCTGTGTTCCAGGTGAGGACCTGTAGCACCAAGACACACAAAGCTTGCCTGAGGAATCCGAGGCAAGAGCCAGATTCAGAGACAAGAGCAAGGGTATTTTTCTGCTTCTTGGAATACGCAGCCATGTGCTCTGGTGTTCTGGCTCTGCCCCCTTGATCTGGCCACAATACCATGTGGTATTACAACTTCTGAATGTTAAGAAACCTTATATTTCCTCAAGTATCAGTACTTAATTTTTCGTTCCACACATAAAGCTCTGTGAGTGGAAGGCTGCTGGCTCCCTTGTCAGAGGTAATTTCTCAAGGCTCTGCATGGGATTTAACGGGAGCCATATGGTTAAATCCGTCAACCCTCCCAGAAAGCATCCCCCTGAAGGGCCCTCGTAAATGTTCTCAGGGCTGTGAAAGATCCAGCAACTTTCTAACAATAAAGCAATGTTCATAGCCATGATACTCAGCAAAACACAAAGCAGGAAGTAATGGCTTCTCTTCTGAATTCCTCAAGGGAGTCTTCAAGCTATCCTGGCAAAGGGCTGTGGGCCAGTGTCAACCTGGGATCTGCTGGTCTGCTGCCTCCAGCAGAAAGAAGGCTGGCCTGGATGTCATTGGCATCAGCCTGTGGTGGGCAGTGACAGTCTTAATCATGCTCAGCTCAAGAAAACTCTTAATAGTGATTTTACACACCTACACATTTACAGAGCAAGCACATTCCTAAGCTGTCCTATTGAAGTCTTCTTTAAATGTTGCTTTTCTGTGACAGTGTCATTTATGGACCTCTCATTCCGCCCCCCCCACACACCCCGAGCAACAGTGACACAAAAATCCTCAAATCAATTACCATTCCCATCTCAATGGACACCTCAAACAGCAACACCAACTCCTACAACAAAGCCATATGACTCTGGTAGAAAAGGTAGCAGCACTGCTTTTGACAACAACACATCTGAGATGTAACAAGCGTTTATTATTATTACTATTATTATTATTTTCCTTGGTCATGTCCCCTGAGCTACACCTGATATTCTGTATGATACACAGTGTCAAGAATTGCAAAGAGAAAAGAGAGAAAGAAGTGCAGAAAGGGCACAGTTTATGATGGCTTCTCTTTATTTTACATAAAACAAGATTTGCTTCTATGGCATTTTATATAAATTTCTGGCTAAGTATTAGGTGTATACTGCCTGGCTACAACCCCATGCAAATAGGGTTTATGACATCACATGGGCATGGACATGTATGTGCCAGGAATATAAGTGATGTAAAATCAGGGAGGAATTTCATACATACATGGCTTCATAGATGCATGCCAGTGACCATATTTTCAAGTTTCCTGATATTTTAACTAGAATATTCCACGATGAGCCAGATATCTTCTGTCCAAATATGAGCCTTGGCAGGAACACTTGTATATTTTGATGTTAGGCATAGAACATTTCTGTATTGTAAACTATTATGATCAAATAATTTTCACCAATCACCTCGCAAGCTTGCTTATTTGCCCAAATCCCTACAGAGAATTGAATTTGTAGAACATTTTGAATACAAAAAGAATACAGGAAGAAAATGTGTGGAATACAGTGGCAGTGCCTCCCACAACCTATCAGAATTCTGTACTCATGTCCCTCCTCCCAGATCTCCACATTACATATTATCTTCATTGCTCTCCTGAAGAATTACTGAGCATGAATTACCTGCTCACACTTACTCCATAAAGAGAAATAGACTTCTTTAGGAAGGCTGGGATCTATTAAGATTATAGCCACCTCCTCAACTGCTCATTGGCTCCTACAAAAACATCGCATGTGAAGAGAGACAGAGAGAGACAAAGAGAGAGTAAGAGACAGAGAAAGGGATGTACGTGACCGCTTACATGCTCATCTACCATTTTTCCCAGGTTCTGCTGACTTAATCCTGAATTAATGAGCCTGTTACATGATATCTAATAAAAATGACTGCAACAGAGATACTGCTTGGAATCTGCCACATATTTGGTCCAAGGCTGAATCGATTTCATCTATATTTAACACATGCTTGTTTTCTGTCTCACTTGTCTCCCCCACAGCCCATGGCTCAACTCTTTTTTTTTTTTTCCATCTGGAAAACTTATCTCCTAAAATGCTACCATCAATCAGCCAAAGACACTCTTCCCGACAGAGCGTCTGCCAGTCTGACTAAGCACAAGTAGTCTCTAGTTTGGGGATGCCTCCCACACTCTCTAGCGCCGTGTGTTTTTCTAGCCTGCCTAACCACACGAGTGCAATTTGGGATATTTATACTTACCTCCAGTTTCTATTGGGATAACAGCATTACTTTGACAGAACTGAGCATAGGGCATGGTGGGGGGTGATATGGGACGGCATGGACGTTGCCTGTGTTGCTTATCTACCTACTTTTACATTTATTTCTTTGGATTTTTGCATTTCCACCCATTTTGGTCTGCATTGGCTCAGCGCCTGCTCAAAAAGCATGAAAATCAAATGCTTACAAAAATGCATACATTTAGTCCCCCCAAATCTTCCCCAGACACCAGTGCTGTTCCCATTTCCAAGCCCTTCCTTGTCCACACCACTCCCAATACATTCAAGCCTCTAAGTTTAAATACAGCATGAAAGAAGGGGCAGAAAAGAAAGCAAAAGTAAGGTTGGCAGCAGAAGCCAAGCACTGGGAGAAGGGAAGGAAAAAGGGGGAGCAGGAGACAGGCGGCCCCCTCCCTCTCCCACAAAGTTCCAGTCGTGAACACACCCACTGGCCACAGCAAACAGCACTGTGCGTGGGCACAGGTGGGTCCCAGCCTCCCTGCTTGGATGCAGCTTAAGCGCTGAGCCTGAATGAAGACTTTCATTGCTGTTTGCTGTTTTTGTTGGCCAGTAGCCATGGCAAACATTTGCAGGTGGCTTGGCCAGATTTTGACACTTAAATATTTGAGGTTGTGATAAAAATCAGAATATTACTACAATATGGTTCTGTGCAGTCTCAAAAAAAAAAATATCTGCAATTTCAAATGCTCATTTAAAGACACAGTCTCCAGAGGGAACTCATGTTTTAAAATAAGTACTCATTTCCTCTTTGCTGGGAGAAATAAAAGAGTCAACCATCCCCAAATGTTACCACCTAGAGTTTCATTCTGAATCCACTGTGAGATGGGTTGGGTTGTTCCTTGCTGAGTCCCCATGGTCATCCGGGCAAGGTTTTGGATGGGTCACATGGAGAAAATGGAAATGACAGGATGTGTGGGTTGGAATCAACATGGTAAGCACGACAGGGAAGGATCTGAAGAAAAGCAGCAGCCTCCCTCAAGCTTGGCAATAAGACAGAGTCCCAAAAGTGACAATTATCTCCTAGAACACACCAGGAGAGACACACAACACCCCAGGATTGGGAGTAAATGAGAAGATGGAGTGGGTTGGGAGGTCACATGTACCAGAAAAACACTCCCACTCATCCAGGCACAGTGACACAGCCTAGAAATGTCACCCAACTGTACAGCCCTGGGCCAGCTGGGTAAATTATTGACAGAGTCAACACCCATCTTAGAATTGAGTGCTAACCCTTAAAAGATTGTTTCACAAAAACCAGCATTGTACTAACAATACTAAGGACCTCCAAGAGGGTAGCTGGGGTGGGGGGAGGGGGAGGCAGGAGAACTCCAGGGGGGGAGGAATGTTATAAAACTGCTAGTAAACTCCAACACATTTTATGTTTTTTTCCCCTTGAAAGAAAAATAAAATAATTATAATTAGCTGGCCTAACTGTGAATTGTCTGCCCAAAGCCAAACCACTAGAGTGAAAGAGTCCCTTGAAATTTAGATGCTGTCTTTAAAGAACCCACCCCACTCTCCTAGTGTATTATAGGTTCTTGCTTTAGATGGTGGCAATATCTGCCCCCATAGTCATTTGAAAAGAAAAGAAATATTTAACAGGGATACTAGCTAATTTAGTATTGGTTTCTTCCAACAAAGCCAAGCATTCAAATGGCCAGAGTAATATTCTGTTTCTTAAATGGGAAACCAAATGTACGCACCCATGAAAGACTCACAAAACAGTCATTGCCCACAGCTCTCTTTTGTTAAGATGGGTCTTCGTAAATCACAACCCATCTGGTAAGTTGAGAAATGTGAGAGACAAGGTTCCCCGCCCCCCTTCTAGGGCATTCTAAGGAGGAATAAGCCAATGTTGTTCCTGGTGTTCACTCTTGATCTGAAATCCTTACAAGCATTAAAAAAAAGGGGGAGAGGAGGTTAGCGTATGGCTGGCTTAATCGGTAAAGCATGCAACTCTTAATCTTGGGGTTGTGAGTTCAAGCCCCACGTTGGGTGTAGAGGTACTTAAAAATAAAATCTTTAAAAAAAACAAAAACAAAAACAAAGGGGGAAAGACACAGTGGCAAATTGTCAGGCAGCTTCTAATGGGTTTTTTTTTAATCACCATATCCAATATTCAACTGAATATTCACACTAAATTCTGATGCACATACTAAACACCACAAGCTCCCTTTCCTATTTTAAAGAGAGAATTCTGGGAACATACAGCAAGCAGTTCTCAGCTTCCAGCAATATAAATTTATCAGAGCACTTTGGCTTAAGTTACTACCTTTTCTTCCTAAGAACCTGACTGCTCTTAAATCTTTTATTTCCTCTTCACTCTGCTCTTGTAAGGGTGGAAAGAAGACACACCACCATCAACCTGAAGGTAAGGAAGCAGGCCAGAGATTCTGCATTTCTGAGAAGCTAGCGGGTCATGCCCAGGCTTCGGGTCCTCAGACCACACTCCGAGTAGCCAGGGGCTAGAGTTGTCTCCTGAGACTCAGAAGTGAAAATTCAGAGTGTCTGGGATTCTGATAGGAGCTTTCTACCAATTTTGCTCAATACCACAGTATTGTCTTTTTTACATAAATGAGGGGGAAACAGCTTACTTTCTTTTTGTTTTGTCTACACCAGGAATGAGCCTGGACCAATACAGAGGAAGGGGAGAGCTAATAAAGAGGTATTAACAAGGAAAAGAAGGAAGAATCATCGGAGGAAGGAAGACTGGTAATACATGAAAAACCCAGGGGATGTGCTTAGCAGATCTTAGGAAAAAAGGGACACACTCTGTTGGGGAGGAAAGTGGGCTGGTGAAACTTCCCTCTATCATCCTTAAGCATTTGTCCTGGAAACTATGCTCTGCTGTCCATAACACCCAAGGCGTTTTCCACAGTCACAAATCTTGTCTGAAGAAATGATGACACAGAATGACTTGTTTTGCCCCCCAAAGTCCAGGATCAAATAGTCTCCACCAAATGGGGGCTCCCCTCCCTTCTCCCTTTAAAAGCATCACTCTAAGTGCCAGGTGATCTCACGTCAACCAGGAACATCAACTTCTCTCTCATCCAGTCTGAGCACCAGAAACAAGAAGAAAGTCGAGAACATTCTCTGAGCTCCAGCCAGGCCCCAGAGACAGCCGAGGAAGTCTCCTTACCCGATCTGGCGGTTGGTAGAAGGTGCCTGGGTGATGACAGAGCTGGACTGGGGTGACGGCATGGCTTGCTGAATCACAACGCTGGTGTCATGGTTGGGCATCCGGGTGCTGCCAAGCTGGTGAGCTCCGGGCCCCGCCATGGCCCCACCAACTGTGTTATGCATCGAGATATTCTGCCCAGAGAAGACAGAGGGGAAGGTCAGAAGAAGTCAATGTTTTATTGTACTCTCAAGCTCTCAGAGGACAAAATTAGGAATCTGGTCATGTCAACTAAATAAAGAGTTATGGCTTCTGGCAAGCCATGGATCCATCCATCTTGTTATAACTTAAAACTATGAGCAGATGAAAAATAACTATTTACCCTAACAGTAAAGCACATAAGAAAATACCTTGAAGTTCACTAATCACTCTGTCGCCATCCTGATGTGAGGTTTATATCAGAGACATTTGGTGCATATCTTCTCTGAATTGGTGTGATATATACTGCATTTGAAAATGATTTCCATGGTAAGCGCACAATACTATGATTTAGTGAAGAACTGCTCAGCATCCTGCTTTGAATGACACGCACACTGGGTTATTGTTTCTTTTTCAGTCCTATGAGAGTGGCCAACGACCTACTTTTTTTTCCCCAGGAAACTACTACTTTTCCAAATCGTAATCTGGGTACTCATGACCCAAGTTCAACTACCTGGAGAGTGAGGTTGGATGACTGGAACAGACGATCGGGTATCTGGAATCCAATGCCAAGGGCAAAAGTTGCAACTTTCTGCTGCATGTCCATAAAATCAATCTCTAACAATTTTTATGGAATAATGGAATACAGAACAATGACTGCTTATTCATTTACTTGTTCACTGTCTTACTCTAGAAAGTAGAATGTTTGTGTTCATAACTCTCTCTCGTGGTGCTTGGAACACAGTAGGCACTCAGTAAACATACACTGCATGAATAAACTAGTGAAGGCATAAATGAGACATCTGAGTCACTTAAGGGAACTAATATCATGTGTTTATTTCTGATGACTTGAAAGAAAGTTTCTTTGTTTAAAATGCAAAAGCAAGGTAAAACATGCAAGGTAAAGCTGTCTTAAGAGACAGCTCTTCCTAGAAAAAAAGTTCCTGGGACAAAAGAAGAGGATTCACATGGGGGCAGAGGAAGTCTCATCAACATGGCGGAGCTAAAAGGTGAGAAATTCAGAGCCTAGAAAAGAAAGGGAAAGTACAGGGTAAAGCCAAGTAAGTAAGTGGGCCTCTGTAAATAGCTAAGCACAGCTCCTCAGCCTAGAAGGGTAGTGAAATTCGAGAGGTCAGTTGGACAATGGGGTTGAGGATGGCAGGAAAGAAATGGAGTGTCACTAGCAATTTACTAGAGGGAAAATATATATCTGTCTGTGCTTTGGGGTTAGCAAAGAAAAAAATAAATGTTACCCAGGAGAACCAGAAGTGGTTCTTTGAAGTTCTTCTGCAAAGAACAGGATTTCCTGCACTATGTGTTAAATGATGGTGATAACATATATGGTATTTGGGGTGGTTGTGTCCATCACATTGCACCTTTCCCAGATTTCTGATTTCTAAATCCTGACCACACAGTTTGTCAGGAGTCCAGATGGAAACTGGGCACCTGGTTTAGACCGCGAGCCGACTGTGTTATCGTGGGATCCCAGAGGCATGAACAGGCTTTTATACACACACGTGGTCCAAAGGCTCCTCTTATACACTGGAAGGTTTCTCGGACGTGGGAAAATACTGTGGTTGGTTAAAGCAAGATGAAAGGAAATGGTGATTTGTGTTGGAGTGGCAGTGTAGGGATATGCTTAAGTTCTTTTTATAGGGCCTGGAAACATAGAGAATTGAACTAAAATAATAATGAAAATAAAGCTAATTGTGTTACTTCTTTTAAAAGTGAGCCTTAACAAACATATTTCCCTGGGTCTTAATGAGGCCTTGATGAAGTCAACGATTACAAATATCTTTTTTTCCTCTGTTGTTTGGATTCCTCGGAGATACTCAACAATTTTTCATCCTGCTCAGAGTCACCTACTTTGCCAATAATAGATCTGAGGCACAGAAGGATTTCATACTTCCTTTTTAGAATTATTTCTGTTGTGCTGTGCTATCAGGGATTATGAGTACAGCTACATAATCTAAAATTTAAAAATAATAATCTTTAAATTGCCAAAGAAGGATATAAAATGTATGAATCCTCCTTGAGTTGCCCTTGATACCTCTTTTCCATCACCCCCATATGCAGTCCCCTAGTATTGCAAATTCAACCTACACATCCTTCATCTCTTTCTATCTTTCCATTTCACCTTCTGCCAACCTACACCCAACCAGCATCGTCTCCTTTCCTGGACTAGATAGTAGTCTCCTAACTGATCTGTCACTCACTATGGCTTCCCTTTCTCCTTTTGCCCATACACAGCCACAGTGATCTTTTCGAAAGACAAAACTAATCACATTATACAATTCTCCTTACCCAACCACACCCTCCTACCCCCACCCGACAAGCTTCTTAGATGGCTTTCATGGTTCAGAAGACACCGAGAGCACTCTTTGTGTGATCTACAAGGCCTGTAGGGGACCCTTCCTACCTCCCAGCTCATCTCATGCTATTCTCACTCTTGCTCTCTGCTCTTCACTCCACCTTTCTGGCATGTTCTTGCCCTCATACTGCCCGTGCTCCATTTCAGCACAGGGGCTTGGGATATGCTGTTTTCTGCTACCTGGGCCCTCCCCTGACTCGACCTTCAAATCTCAGATTAAGCATCATGTGAGGAAGACTTCCCTGACCTCTGTAGTGATGGGGACCCTCTCCTTCGCAGTACTTTTTACAAGTTCACAATAGTTTTGGTTTGATTAACACGTCTCTTCCTAGAGAACATAAGCACAATATGAGAAGAGACTAAATCTGATTTTACTCCCCATTGCCTCTGTTGCCTAGATCAGTGCCTGGAATATAGTAAGTGCTCAACAAATACTGAGTGAGTGAGTAAACTATAAAATGACATTCCTAAAATATTCAGTATGAGGGGGTCTTTTATTCCCTGGTCGATTTTTGAGAGTGCTAACTTTTTGTTTATTGAGATCTCGAAGTATGCTCACGGTAATAGAGTTTTAGATATTAAGGTACTTGTTTGGTTATGGGCTAGAGAAATAGAAAGGACCAGAGATAAGAAGAAACCCACAAACATGGGATGTAGACTGGAAGTAAAACCTTTGAGAAAATATTAAATGAGCTCTTAGAGGAAGATGTCAAGAACTGAGCTCTGAATCTTTGAGCACTTTGGCTCAAAGGTTGGCAACAACAATTCCATCTCCACCATGAAAACTAGGAAAAACCGATCTGTGCTGTAGCACAAAGAAGTTGGTTTGATTTCTTCAGAGGGAAGTGTGTTAAATCAAAGAAAGAACAGCCTCTTTAATGAGACTCATTAAAAAGAATTTTAAAAACTATGCAGGACTATACCTCACATCCTCTCCCACCAACATTTAAGACATCTCTTTGTCTCTGTGATCCCCACCTGAGATGGAAAAGGCTCCTAAAAGTTGTATTCTAATTCTTCAATAATCTTTTTTTCTACCACACATGAAATCCACAAATTCTCCACACTCCCTCCCCCAGACCCAGAGAGTAATTTCAAAACGTTTTGGAAAAATAAACAATTAGGCAAGCATTATCATTTCACATTAAGAGAAGACGATTTTTTTCCCCTTTAAGCATTACATAGTAACTCAAACATGAAATTATTTTCTGAGTTCACATTTTCCCAATTATGGGTTCAAAACCTGTCTTCATTGATAAAAGAATGGCATTTTACCTCTGGATAAATTAAATATCCAATTTCAAAAACACAACGAGTGACCACATCTTGCGGAGTTATTTTTGCTAGTACAGGTGCAGAGATTTAGAGCTGATGAAACAGTGTCACCAAACCAGCGGATGGGGGTCAATATACAGGGAAGGATCAGAGATGTTCCTCGAGGCTCAGACTATGGACTTCTCTTGTTCAACATTTTTATCAACAGCTTGGATGAAGATGTAAAAATCATGCTTATCAAATCTGCAGTTGACACAATGTTGGGAGGCATAACTAATGTTCTGGGTAGTAGAGTCAGGTTTTACTTGAGCCAAATTTGTGATCTGGCCTTCAAAAATGCTAACATAAATCTAGGTTGCTGTAGGAGAAGTACAATGTCCAGATCAAGGGAAGTAATTATTCCACTGTAGAGCACGTTGAACTGACCACATTTGGCCACCACATTTTAAGGGGGAAATTGACAAATAGGAGGGAATGAAAGCAATGAAGGCATCCAAAATGCATTACAAGAAGAACTATAGAAGAATCAGGGAATATTTAGTCTGAAGAAGAAAAGACTTAGAGGGTCATGCTAACTGCTTTCAAATATTTGTGGGATTAGACATAGTCTATGTTACTCCAGAGGGCATAATTTCAAAAAAATGGGATCATGATGATAAAAGTCAATGATGACTATAATTTGAGTTCTTATTTTGAAGCAACCACCATGGTAGATGCTCTATAAACTGCACCTCTAATCCACACAATGACACTACACGGTCAGCATTATTATTATCCTCATTTTAAGATGATAAAGAGAGTAAAATTCCTCACCATCACTAAAAATATGTCATTCACCTCTGGCCACCCTCACTCCTTCTGGACTGATCTTTTAAAAATACAAGTTTGACCTTTTGTCCAAAGGCAAAACAAGGTGCCTTGTAAAGCACTGAGTTTTGTGGCATCAGAGTTAAGCCAGTAGAGAATAGTGGCCATCTGTCAAGGATGTCACCAAGAGGATTTCTGCATCAGGAGGGAGATGGCACTACATGACCTCCAAGGTCTCTTCTATTGCTAAGACTCTCTCACTTATGATCCATGGTTCATACTTTGGCTCAGTGTTTCTAGATGATTAGTAATATGTGATAATGTTGGAAATATACTGGCTTAGGTCTGTTCTAGTCCTGGCTCTCTACCCCTCCTTGCAGCCATGTAACCTGGATAAATCACTCGACCTCCCTCAGCTCTGTAGCCTCATCGCTAAAAGCAGGGGGCTGGACTACCTGGTTTTCATGATTGTTTCCGGCTCTGATACTCCACAAGTCTCTCTCGATGTTACATTTTATGAGACCTTAAATATCCAAACAGACTTTTTAGGCTCTGATTCATGGGCCTACAAACACTGATTTTTCTCCATAACCATAAGCTTTTGCAGAAATGAGCCTTCTGAAAATTACAGCTTTATGCCAGACCCAAGGGATCATGATTCAAGAAATGGATCCAACACAAAGTAAAATTTCTCAAACTTCAAAGATGAAAATTCCACAAACTATTTTCACCTAACTTGTTCACTCTTTGGTTCCAATTTCTCTGCATGTTCCTTTGACTTCCTCCCTTCATATCCTGCCATATACCTTGCTCTCCATTCACTGTTGTTCTGAGACATAAAGGGTGTGAATGGGATGAGAACCGGGGGCATAATGAACCTTGATTGCATACTCAGTGAGCTTGAGGTAGAGTGGTAATTGTCTTTCTGCATGCATGGGCTTGGAATACAATATGCAAAAAAACAACCCGATGTATATGAATATACGTTCTTACAAATACCTATAATTTCAGGGTGTGGTAATGAGGGATGAAGGGCAGTGGACCACAAATGAAAGTAAAAGTTGGGAGCATACAAGGAAAAGGTTGTTGATTCCCATAAGGTCCCAAAATGTTATCTTCAAATCTATATTCTGTCCAACTGCCAAGGTGTGGAGACTTTATGGGTTTCTCTATAAAGAGCCAGGGTCATCCCGACACGCGTTTACAAGTCGAGTTGTGCAATCTTGGAATTGTCTGCATCTTAATGATGCCCGGGCAGTTATGAAGACTTTCAGAACTTCCCAGATATGAACATCCATGAATTGCACCCAAAAGATGTCTGAGACATTCACAGGATAAGAAAAGTTCTAACCTTCCAGAAGAGACTAAGTTTTCTGGAGGTCTAGGAAGGATTCTAGGAGGATTCTGACTCCTCCTCTCTGGTGCTCTCAGGAGCTGGAATACCAGCGTGAATATTTTGAATCCTACTAAGAGGATAAGCTGCTCCATGACAGAGGAGACAGAGAAGTATTAGAGGGGACATGGTGGGGTTGGGAAGGAGACCAGGGGCCATGCCAGTTGCCTCTCTCTCCATAATATTCTCCTTAGTGCAGCCGCACAGTGAAAGATGAAAGAGGAAGAACATAAGACAAGAAACCATCTCAGGCAACCTTTGCAAGTGGGGAAGGAGTACTGTGACAACCCCAGCTGTGACATGCACATTTAAATTCTGCTTTTTCAGAGTTTGCTACTTATCCCAGAAGAATTCTAAGGGGAACCATGGTACAGAATGAAAACATGAGCACCAGAATAGGGCTCAAGTTCAGATTAGCTCCATGTCATCTGGAGCATGTTAAATTCTCTGAGCCATACCTTCCTCATCTTTAAAATAGAGATAATCCTCTAATGGACAGAGTTGTAATGAGTATTGTATGAGATGACAGATGCCCCAGCATAGTGCCAACTGCATACATGTACTTTTTCTCCTTTTACTATAGTGTATAGTTCCAAATGTGAAGCTCAGAGAGTTGTGTTCATTTTGGGTGGTTACTCCCCATGATGGATTTTAATAGAAACATTACTAATAATGGCTGGCACTTACACAGCATTGCCATATGTCAGAAAACTCATTTAATCCTTATCAGTCTAGGAGGTAGATAGGACTATTAATCCTCATTTCATAGATGAGGAAACTGAAGCACAGGGAGGTTAAGTAACTTGCTCAAAGTCATACCACTAAGAAGTGGAGGAGCTCAGATCGAGGCCATCTGGCTTCAGAGTCCAGGCTCTTACCTATTAAGCCAAATGTGCCTCTACAGTCTTGCTGTAAAAATATTTTCTAGTGGAAAATGGCATGGCAAAAAATAAAATGTACCTAATATCCTTTCTAGGGACATTAAAAGAAGTTATTAATTCTGGTATGTGATCCTGAGAATTACAGTCATACCACTAACTTGGGTCTATGTCATCACCACCATCTTCATACGTACAAAAGCCTGGGAATACCCCATTAATTCATTTCAAAGTTATCGATTAGTGATCCTTGTCTTAATGTCATGTTGTCTGCCTAAGTCTTTTTAGACTGGTTTACACTGAACAGGGAAGATTAAGATTAGGAAAGAAAGCTGTAGTTCAAAAACTGCTGAACGATACTTTTATCAAACTATCAAAACAACCAACTCTCACTCACTCATTCTTTGATGTTAGTTCACCTTCTTCAACAGTTCCCAGAGTTGTTAAAAAGGCTGAGAAAGAGATAATTTCTCTGATGTTTGAATCAAGTTCAACTTCCGAGGCAACTTCCCTTACAGTGAGTAGAAAGGCAGCTTGCACACTGATGTGACCCTCAGTGGCCTTTTGCAACTCATCCGTTTCCAGGCAGTAGGCAGCCCCACCTCGCAGTGGGGCTCTAGACTCGAGTCTGCAGGATACGGAGCAGCAAGATCCGTCTGACCGGCCTGTGCTCTCCTCCAACTCCAGACCTCTGTCATCCTTTCTAATACTGGGTTTAGACAACAGAGCCCTAAACCATCCCTGTAAGAATTTTATAGCTATTCATTTAATATTGCAGTAAAATGCTCAAGACAGTAAATGTCTTCTCAGGTGCCACCCTCGACTGTGAGAAACAGTTTTTGGGTGTCTCTCAGAGATCCTGCTCTTTCCTGTTCAGATTCTCAGGGCCGTGGACTGTCGGTGTCTCTCCTCTCCCTACCGCTTTGTTGTCTTGGTTAACTCTGCTAAATATAATCATATGGGTTAAAAGGAAGGAAATGATGCCACTTCATTCAGGTTACTAGAATTACAGTTGAGCACATGTCTGTGGTTGATGCATCTACAGATATCTTGGAAGTTAGAAACTAGTCTAATGCCACTGAAAATATTGTACTCACTGCTCACTGGTCAAGTTCCTCATTTCTCAAGAGTCTTCCTCAAGAAAGCTGTGGCACCAGCCTACTTAAACAATTCTGCTGGCCCGACCTCCGATGTATGACTCGAACCTTTTACAATCAATCTTTCCCGTATCACCTCCTGGCAACCCATCTTCTCTATCCTCTCCCCTCTCACTCACAAACACAGACCTCAATGCTTCTTGACTATTCCATACCACTTCATGTTTCTTTTTTACCTTTGCACATTAATATTTCCCCTTTGCAGTCAATCCAAGATCCAGGGCCGATGTCCCCTCCTCTGTGGAGCCTTCTCCCACTCCTTCTGGCCCCATCAGCTGTTCCCTGTTTTGTGCTCCCACGGTACCTTTCCCACACCACCATTAAAGAGCCTGACTTATTTCCACAAGTGTTTCCTCTGTCAAACTTGGACTAGGGAATAGACCACGTTCATCTGAGGACAGCCAGTGCCTGCTCCTTGGCATGCACCTTGTCGATGTGCAAAAAATTCAATTATTCAGTGAATAAATGAATGACGTGCTTTTGAGCAAGTTTACTGCTTCTCTTTGCTTCAGTTTTCTCATTTGTTAAAGAGGAACAACTGTATCTTGTAAGATTTTTATAAATATTAAGTTAGGTAATACAAATGCAGAACTTAGTACAATGCTGGATACATTAAATGTCCAATAAATGTTAGTAGCCATTACTATAATTATCATTACCATTATCATGATCGCAACCAATGCTAACACTACCTCTACACTAGGTAGAATCAAGTAACCATTCCTTTGTCCTCCATTGTATCCCATAAATGCTTCTTCCAAAGTTCTGATTACACATTGGTATATTTACTTATTTTTAAGATCAGTCCTCCCCTTCTAGCTGTGAAAACTTTGACAACAGGAACCAGGTCCAATTTCACATAGCTGTTCCCAGCCCTAATAAAGTACCTGTCTCATAGAAGCTTATTACAGAATGAATGTGTAGGGAATGTAACTAGGGCTGTGGAAAGAGAAAAAAGAAAAAGTATGAATTCTCCCAGAAGGCCTATAGTTTAGAGGGAATATGGAAATTTAGGGACAGAGGGGAATGAAAAACAAATGAATCTCAAAATTACCTTTACTTACACAGGCAATAGAGACAAAGGGAGACACATCATCTAGAGCTAATGAAGCCACTGCCTAAACAGTGCAGGGCTTGTCAATGGGTCTGCGTTTTCCTGTGAGCTCCACCATTAAGTACATGATCTTGCTCAATTCCTTAGTCTCTTGATTTGGCCTTCATAATGATTCCCACATGTCTTTTCATTGCTATCCCATGAGCTCCAGAGTTTGACTACCCCCTATCTTGATCACGCTATAGCTTCCTACTGTCCTCCTGGCTTCCAAACCTTCTGGTCCCTCCCAGACCTCTCCAGACCTCACGATCCAATTAACTGGTATGAATCAGCACTTTCCCGATGCCACACCTTAACTCTAAAACCTCCCAGAGCTCCCCATTGCTTAGCAACGCTAAAGCCCACTCTTAGCCTTGCCTTCAAAGGCACTATATATCCAGCCCCATCCTCTCACCCCTGTCCCCTATGCCAACCCTCCACTCCAGCCACACTTCTCTACTCACTACACAACTAAGGGCTCAAATTCTCCCCTTCACACCTTTACAAGTACTTTCTCCAGGCCCAGAGTTTGCTCTCTGCGTAGCTAAGTCCCATCCTCCAAGCAAAATAAAATTGGTTGATAGACAGATAGTGTTTTTCTCAAGTACAAATGAGGACAGTATGCCCCTGCTTCCTTTTACCTATAAAGCAAAGATACAGTAATGGTTTGAAAAGAGCTTTAATAACATGGATTATCCTACCTCCCCTGCTCTTCTCTCCTCTGACATCCCCTCATTCTTGGAAAAACCGCTTTCCTCTCTTCATTTCAGGTTCACCTTAAATATCGCCTTCTCAATGTTACCTCCCTAACTAAAGGAACCCCCTGTTATTTTCTACTTCAGCACCCCAAACCTTTCCTTTATAGCATGTGTCATAAGGCACAATGTTTACCATGATTATTTCCAGTGAGATTTTATATATATATATATATATATATATATATATATATATATATATATATTTAATCATTATCAATTCCAGTTACATATTATAAATTCCTGGAAGGGAGGGAAAGTGTCTGTCTCATTTTCTATCACTAGCGCCCAGCTCAGGGCCAACAATGAACTAGGCAACCAATGACCAAATGGAGAAATGAATCGTAATTTCCGAGGTGATGATACAGGAATAAAGAGCAATCAATTTACAATTTCCTGTCGTCTAAGTTGGGCACACGGTCATCTTAAGCCTGAGATACAAAGAGATAACATTCGCTGATCTGAATCCTCGTAAGTCCTATCAACAGAGAGAGGCCAGAAACAGCACAACAGTCTCCTCAAACTGCTCTGTGTTTGGTCAATTCAAATCACTGGTTGAAGTGAGGCAAGACAGGCCTCCCTAAGTAACTGGAAAATAGACAGGGAAACGCCAGAGTGAAATGGTGACAAACAAGGAAGGAACTGGGGTCCTGAGGCAGGGATGGGGGAGGGGCGTGAATGGCACCAATGGCCTTATCAGGCTCACATCTCTGCATGACACAGGGAGGAAAAGGTTCCTGAATATTGCGAAAGGGGCACTGAGCATACAGGGAAATGCTGAGGAGGCACACCAAGAACCTGGCATAGCCACGCAAGAGGCAAATGGCCCGTTCTAGAATTGCTAAACACATCTTTCTTCCTTTCTCCCCAGAAAATGTAAAATTACTAAAATTAAGAGTGCATCTAAAACTACCACAAGGACGCTGAGGGTCTGTTTCCTCAGCATTTCAAAGAGAACCAAATACTTAATGACCAGAAATATAAATGTAGCTGCTAATGGTATACTGCAGATCTAAGAGATTTTGCCTTTGCCTTCCCTAAGCCCCCCCTCCTCAGCTCTTCTCTCCAGGCCAAAAGAGCTGGAGGGTAGGGCTGGCTGCTAAGATGAATTTGCGCGAAAACTCCCCTGCCTGGAGCATTGGTTGGGTATCTGCATTCCTGAATATTTGGCAACAGCACGCTCTTAACATAAAATAGAAATGTGATCTTCAGTGGGAAGGAAAATGTGCTACAAGATAGACTTCCTCCTCTGAAACAATAGAGAATAAGAGTTCTTGCCCTTCATTTCACTTCTGGTGGAACCCGTCAGGTGGCTTGCCATGAATGGCCTTGCTTTGTAAATTGTTCGATACTTTACAAACAGAAGTTACTGCTATGCTGTGCTAATGATCAATATTAATTAAGCAGCATATTTCTATCCTGGGAAGTGGATGTTTTATTGGAAGACAAGTTCACTTCAGTCGCCACTGCTTCCAAGCAAACTGAATCATAGCTACCAGTGTTTGTTAAGTCTGAGACCAAAAACCAAATTACATAATGCAACACAGGAAATCAATGATTTAGTCTGTCTTATTTGATGAAATCCTAATAGAGATAACATTTTTATCTTGACCATACCAAGCCAAACAGCACTTGGTGTGTAGCATAGGGGCACTGGACACCACTGGATGCAACAGTCCTTAAAGAAACTTCTGGAAAGAGTGATTTTTAAAATAAGCATTCCTACCAGTAATTTGGGTTCTCTGCATCCTTAGGAGTCCAGAAAAGTGCAATGGGGGTCAATGAGAAGATTTCCATGTTTACAAGGCATACAAGGTACATCCCCAAACCTACATGATACCACCTATGACCACTCTGATTTCATTTCCTACTAGTCCTTCCTTACCTTATTCATTCTGTTCTAGACATGTGCTGACCTCCCGAATGTTGTGCTAACATACAGCAGCCTTTGGCACTGGCTGCGCCCCTGCAATGGGAATGTTTCTTCTCATTATCCTCCCAGCTCCTGTCACCTCTTCCAAATGTTTGCTCAAATGTTCCCTCCCAATGAGCCCTGCGTCTAAGGCTGGGCCCTCCAAAATTACAACTCTGCTTCCCTGAATCCACATTTCCCTTACTTAGCTCATCCTTTCCCATTTATCACATCCATTCCTTCCTCACTTACTCCAAAAGCACCAAACCACTTCTGATCCCTATGCTTAAAACAATATGCAAGAACAGAAAAAACACAGAAAAATCCAATGACTCCTTTTTTTTACCACCAGAAATCTCTTTTATCTCTTTCTCCCTGGGATGACACATTTTGCAAATACTTCCTAAAAGTCATGAATTCATTTTCCCATACCAGTCTTTTGAAGCTTTCACATTCCTTAATTTCTAAAATCTCATTTCACTCTATTGTACCATCAGACACTATTATCTCACAGTGTTGATAAAATTCTAGTCAAACAGAAAGAAACTGATGCTTTAGTTAGTCTGGGCAGACTTGCTGCAGATACATGCACAATTTCAATGGGAGAGTTTTGACTACTGTATCACTCCGGATGCCAGGAGGAAACAGCACACTCAAATTGTATAATTTGAAGTGTGATTAATAAAGGAACTATTTGCAAAGGTGTGGGCAGAGTGCAGGGAAGCCACAAGCCATAGTGCAGTACCCTGGGGCCAATTTCAGTGGGGAGCTGTTAGCATCCCTAGGCCTACAGAAGTGAGAGAAGGGAAAGGCTACCAGACCTCAGGGGAGAGAAAGAGAGAGAGAGAAGTTAGGAGACCAGGGACGACAGAGCTGTGTGGACAGGGCACCTGGCAAGACCTGTGACCCTTGGTCAAAGAAGACAACTAACTGAAGCAGCTGGGAGAAGAGACACCCAGGCTCCCTTTTCTCCCTCTGGACCCTGCGATGGTAGTTCTGTGGCCAATGGCCCAAATCCAACAGGAAAATACAGGTTAAAGATCAGCTTTTCAGGGCAGAGAGCAAAGTAGAAAAGGGGAAGAATGGGCCTAGATGGAAAATATCTAGTACAAGTATGTTGTGATTAAACTTGCATTATTTTATTTCACAAGCAATATACTTGCTCATGAGAGAAAATTTAGGAGGAAAAAAAATAAGCGGGAAGAAACAAAATCACCCACCACCCCAACATGCAGAAAAAAACTAGTATTTCACTCTCTCTCTCTCCAGATATTTTCTCTATACACACGCACATACACACACACTATAGTATATAGACACACATTATATAATATATATACATACATTATGATTTACAAGAGATCCAGAAGATCAGAAACCCCACTGGGACACAGTGACAGCGTTTGCACTGCACACCCCCCACGATGACTTGGAAAAAAAAATGTTACCTGTATGTTTATTTCCTTTCTAATTTAAACCACGTAAGGGCAGGACCGTCACTAACTGAACCTGCTCTGCATTTATCCGTGTGCTTAACAAATCATGATGAGCCTGATAAAAACAATATAAGGCAGAGCGAAGCCTGTCCCACAGTGTGCCCAAGTAACCCGGCTCCACCCCACAAGGATGAGCTGGGGCAAGCACGACTCCTCTGAACCCAGTGACACACCCTCAAAACAAGGTCTCACTTTTAGGACACAGCTTCCAATGTGTCTACATTCCTCCTGGTGAAACAATCAAGGTTGGAAGAAGAACAGCTTTCTATGTGGGCGTCACAGAGGGAAGAATTTGGCACCTGGTGTCTCCATACCATAGAGCCGTGACAGTGCTGAGTTCAATGCTCCTTTCCACCGAAGTTGTCAAATGGCAGGAAAGTGAGAGAATGTGGAAGGTGCATTTTTCTACTCTAGACAGTCGGGATTTATGGGTTGGCTTGCTAAATAGAAGCACTAATGCCAAGGAAATGTCTCTGTCTAAAGAATCTCTCCCAGAAACCTCTCACTCTTGTATTAGAACACCAAGTCTACAGGTCCTTGGTCTTTGGCAACTTGAACATCCTCTATTTTTGCCTCTGGACTTCATTTGCATCCTCTTGTGCCAGCGCTCTACTGACGACCTCAAGGAGGAACGAGTCACCAGTTATTTGATAGACTAAGAAATAATATTTCTAAATCTAAAATAAAGATAAGATGAGATCTTAGGGGAGTCAGGGACCCACATAAGAACCACACCCAGATTGTTGGAGCTTTCAGTGAGTCCTTGGACAAAAGGCTTCACATCTTTCCCATGTGTTGATACTCACGTCCATAAGCTAATGATAATGTGTGTGTGTGTGTGTGTGTGTGTGTGTGTGTGTTCATTTATTTTTGCTCCACAGATAAGTTTTTGTTTTTTTAAATATCTGAATGTTGTCTGGTTACTTTTAAAGAAGGCCAGTGAGGCCTCTGTATAAAGAAATGTTTTTCAGATGTCTTTCCACACCTATATAGCTTATTATTTTATGAAACAGGCTTCAAACTCCTACAGATGAATTTAAAAATTTAAGTCTGCTCTTAAACGTCACGTAGAATCTGAGCATGAAAAGCCATTTGAAAGGTTAGTAACCATTGGTAAAAGGCTTGTTCAGAACAGAAGATGAAGCACAAAATATGTGAATTTCTTGTATTATCTTACCTTGGTTAAACATCTTTGCCTACATGTTAGTTCTGCAATTACATATAATACTGACTTCTCTGGAAGGCGCCTGGGGGGTATAGTCCATTCAGGGGCCAACTCTTGGTTTCAGCTCAGGCCATGATCTCAGGGTCCAGCCCCATGTTGGGCTCCGTGATTAGTGTGGGGTCTGCTTGGGATTCTCTCTCCTTCTCCCTGGCCCTCCCACTGCCCCTGTTGTCTCGTGTGCTCTCTCTCTAAAATAAATAAATAAATCTTTAAAAAAAAATACTGACTTCTCTGGGTAGCTAATTCACCCTCCATTCTCTTTTTAAGAAAGAAGGACAACATTTAGGCAGAAAGTCTGATCTCACTTCTGCTGGCCTAGGAGAACCAGTCCCTAAAGCCTCGGGGCCCTCATAGATGCCCCGTCTTGTATGTGACCCCATTTATTCTAACAGCCTGTCATACCTCCACTTTTGATAAAGGTTTAGGCTCCATGTTCGAAGGAGTGCTATCAAGGTTAAAACACACCTGTTCCCCCTTCCTCTCTTCCCTTCCACTTACTGAGGTTAAAGTCATCAAGAACTCTTCTTGTGGGACGCCCAACTGACTGGAAAAGATTTTTTTAAGCAAACCTCTGAGTACCTGCTCTCAGAACTTTAAATTAGGAAGATGCCATAGGGAGCCTTTAATCTCAACTCCCTGACTTGACAGAAAAGAAAACGGAGGTCAGGGGAGAGCAGCCCACATCTAAGTGGAGGCAAAAACAGAACAAGAGTCTTGATCTCTTGACTCCTCAGTCAGTGCTGTTTTGGCTATGATGAATGATTTTATTTTATTTTTTTTTAAAGATTTTATTTATTTATTTGAGAGAGAGAGAGAATGAGAGATAGAGAGCACAAGAGGGAAGAGGGTCAGAGGGAGAAGCAGACTCCCCGCTGAGCAGGGAGCCCGAAGCGGGACTCGATCCCGGGACTCCAGGATCATGACCCGAGCCGAAGGCAGTCGCTTAACCAACTGAGCCACCCAGGCGCCCTATGATGAATGATTTTAGAGTTTTATTTCTGCGAAGTGGAGGGAGTGGCTTTATTTCATGTTTAAGTCAGACCTCGATATGTTGGACTAATAGGGTAATTATTTCATCTTGGGGATGCAAAAAGCTGGCAGGCCCCCTAAAGAGGGAAGAGTTAGGGTCAAATCCAGAGACGCCCATCTCCTCAGAATGGCCAGTAAGGGTTTAGACTGAAGGGAAAGAGATTCTCTTTGACGATGGACACACCGGTTCTCAGGTCCACCGGTCACCCTGCAGCCTCTCGGGATCTGGGACAGCAGAAATTCTGAGGACACTCTTAATGGCACTGGAGGAACACGTCAAGCCTCCCCAAAGCACAGTGCAGTTATAAGTCGGACTCTCAGCCAGTCGCTCCAAGTATTTGCTCAACAAAAGCAAAAACCAGCAAAGAGCTCCTTTTGTCCTCACAATTCTTCCTCAAACTTCAAGTGCCCAGCATGCTTAGGACCATTTATTCTGTGCACACTTGGATAATACTCTGATAAAAAGCTGAGACTGCAGAGCACGGCTGCAGGGACAGGAAAACACTATTGCTTCTATGGTTTCATATACAGATTGTGTCATACTTAATGCTGAAATCATAAACTATATATTTTTGCCCCCTCCAAGCTGCCTATTGTGCGCTTATAAACAGGAACCTGGCAGCATGTCAGGGGTGCAAATTGATTTCCTTTCCCAAATAAAATTTTAAAAAGCAAATAAACAAGGTTATGTTGGCTAATGAAACATTACATGCCAGGCTGGGGAGAATTCTTTTAAAATGTATTTTCTTGAGCAACACAAAGGCAACACAAAGCATCCATAAAAGGTTCTTTCATAAACAACATGTTTACACAAAAATGCATTACTTGAAAGAAAGGAAAGTTATGGTGCATCTCCCATGAGATATTTGGATTGTGTTTTAAGAAATAAATTAGGGATGGGTGAGAAGGCGGGTGTCCTACACCACTACAGATTTTGGAAATTAACTAAAACCACTCAGAAGTGAGATGAAGTTGTTCTCGTTTAGACAACTGTTTGATCTTAGTGTTTTTATAATTTGTCATCAAGATGTAAGTAGCTCACTTTGAGTGTATCCTACAGGTATGAAGAAAGCCAGGAAAGAAAACTGAATTACGCCCGCCATGCTTGGGGATACATGACTAGTGAGCCTGGATGACTGGCATCAGTGGAAACTTCTGGCCGGTGACCTGTTTCCCAGCTGGAAACAGTTTTAGTAATCTATGTGTAAGAAGTATTTCCTGGATCTTGTCCACCTCATACTTCACCACAGAGAATGAATTCCCAAAGTCCCAGGACCCAAGCCATCCCTAGTGGACTATGAGGCCCAGATCAAATATTCCTGCATCATCTCCCTCCTTCACCATCTTCCTAACCTTCATGCTGATGAGCCCAGGCAGCAGGAACCCTGATGCATCCCAATGAGCAGACGAAGTCCCAGACAACATGGCACGGGGCTGAAGGATGGGGCTGAAAAGGGAGAGGGAGCAGGCTCAAGACTGCCCAGCTGAGAGCTGAGTTTCTACCTGGCCATGGTAGTGTATGAACAGAGGGCCTTCTGCGTGTTGTTCTGAACCCCAGTGATGCATCCTTCCCTCACAGTTACTGCCTGTCATCAGGGAATTAGAATCTCATACTAGAGCCCAAGGGCACAAGGTAGAAAGTCCCCATAATCTTGGGATAGCCCTGATGATATAGAAAGAAAAGGAACTTTTTGTGTTCAAGCTTAAGATACAACTCAGATAGCTAGTCAAAAATAAAGAACAGAACAGTTAGAAATCACAGAGGTGACCCTGACATCATGCAGACCTGAAGGCCCTACCCCAGAGAGTGTGTTGGGCAGTGACAGGGGGTGGGGGCTAGGGGATGGAATAGTCTGAGATGGTCAGTTCTCTCCCTCTCTCCCCCAACTCACCATGCAACCTTGGTCAGGTCTCTGGGCCACTCGGAGCTTTCTTTTTTCCACCACTTTTAATATAAGGCAAACACTGTCAGTCTGATGGCTGTGTGATTAATGAGGTAACGTTTGTAAAATGCTAGGAGCTTTCCAGAACTCAAATGCAAATACTTTAGACCAAATACTCTGGATAACAGTTAAAACACAAAAAGGGTTAGTCACCAGTTGGCTGAGGATATGAACCTGAGAAGGAATTGCAGAAGGAGTGTGTTCTGTGAAAGGATTTGACTACGGTGGGTGCACATCTGGGGAAGGAAAGGGAAGGGGCAAGAAGTTTTAGGGCTTGCAAAATCTAAAATAGGAATCATCTCGCTTCCAACGGAGGCCATTTAACTTTTAAAACTCGGCACCCTTTCAACAACACCAAAGATAATTTAATTACACGAAATATTTTTCTACACACATAATCCTATAGGGTGAAACCCAAGGTGTGACAGTAGATTATACGGAAACTCTTGTTCTTATCCCAAGAAAATGACAGCATGAAACTATAGGGGCCACATACCAACTGCCTTGGCACTTAGGAGCAGCCGCTTGACTTCCCCACTTTCTGGGGAAATGGAAGAATCCTATTAATCACTGGCAAATTCGATAACAGATGTGTTTCCCAGCAAATCCACATCAAGCACTCACAAAGTAATTACCCCCTAAAGCTTGTTGTGTTCCTGCGTACATTTGGCATCAGCTAAAGACTTCAGCCGCTTTGTTTTTATCTGACGTGAAGCTAAAGCCTCGGGGTGATACTCCAAGTGCTGCTTTAGATTATAAAGTCTTAACAGCCCCTCGCTTTAGGGCACTGTGTTTATTGATGCTTTGGTAAGCAATTTACAGTCCCTTAATAGCACATTCACCACAATGTTACAGTGTTTAACTTGTTAAATTATATTTAGAGCTTCAGGGAAAATTACCTCATTGGCTTCACTAGCGTGGGTTATTGATATCACACAGGAGTTATGGCAGCATCCACCTGACTGGGGACAGCGACAAGAATATTTTACAGGCTGGAGTCAAAAGTGGAATGCAAAATTCAAGCGGAGAAGTCGAGGTGGTACGGGACTGGTGGGAGAGAGGGAATGGGGTGGCGCTCCAGGAAAGGAGCTAGGGAAGGCAGAAGGGACAGAGGCGAGCAGGGTCAGCATCTGACAGTTCTTCATTAAATTGGGAAGCAAATAAATGCCCATGATGGCCACCTTGGGCACTGATTTAAGCCACCTCTGCGACTGGGCAGTGCTCCTATTCTTAACCTCCCTGTCCTTTGGAAAAGTGTTCTAGATCCAGGGACCTGGGAGACAGCGCTGATGTCCAGCTGCAGTAGCCACTCATCCAACAGCCCGGTGTTCACTTCTCTGGGGCTAAGACATTGCCAGGGAAAGAGTGGACATGTTACTAAGTTAAGCCAGGGGAACGAGGAGGAGGTGGCCAAGAAAGGGGAAGAGGAGGGGCAGGAGGGAGAGGAAGAGAGAAGAAGGGGGACGAGAAGAAGGAGAAACAAGGGCAGGAGCAACAACAGTAGAAGCGGCAGGAGCAAAATCTTTTTGATAAAATAGAGACATAAAGTGAGGCTAAAATATCATCAATCCTGAAGCTTAGTGATGTCATGAGACTTCTTCAGAAAAGCAGCCAAAGGCCAAGGTATTAAAATCCACAGCCGAGGCCGGAGCACAGGCACGAGAAACCAACCAAGTAGCTGAGGCACTCTGGGGTCTGAGCTCATGCGACCTTTGATGGCTGAAGGCAAGAAGCAAACCATCAGAAATGACAAGTATCACGGTGTGTAACCTCCGTGAGAGAAGGGCATTTTCTCTTCCCCATTTGGAGGTGCCGCACTAAGTTTCTCATGCTCAGGGAGACTTAATGCTAATTAATAACCAAAATAAAACAGGCAGTTGACATTGCAAAAATAAAAGGCATCCAATGAAACAAACAACATTGCTCACCAGGCTGTTTTGGCAAATATGACTGTTGACAAGGAACCAAAGAGAAACATGGCAAGTTGTGTGTATTTCAAAAGACAGAGAATGAAAAGAGGGGAGAAATGCTATCCTGAACACAGGCATATAGTTTCCCATGAAAGCGAGCAGCAGCTAGGTGCCCGGGTATAAATCTTAGAATGTGATCCCTTGAACAAAAATTTCAGTCTTAAGTGCAAATCAGAAATTCCCATTGCTCCTAGATTTGACAGATTTTAACATTTGATCTAATAATTCACACTTAATGTCTAGAGTTGCAGTTCCCAAACTGTGTGCGTCGTTGCCCCCGGGTGCTGCATAGAGCTTTTCAAGTTTGAGGGAAACATGGCAATATTTGACATCTACTGGACACCACAGAAACTCAGAGGCTGTAAGTGTTTCAACATTAGATCATACTGCATTCCTTTGGATTATATCACAACTTTGCAAAGCTGGATTTTTGGTGGTTGCTGTGATAAAAAGTAAATACCATGCAAAAATAAGTGTGGAACAGAAAACAAGGGTGGTGCTGTCCATTGTGATTCGACGGTTTGGGAAGTTGTGGAGAGCCCAACAGGTACACGCATCCTATTAGCAAGTAATTATGGTTATTTTAAAATGAAACAAAAGTATTCTTTTTTTATTTCAATACCTGTTGTTATTTACTTCAAACAGCTACTGAGATGTTTATATACTTTTTAAGTTGCTTGGACCTAACTACTTACTAAGCAGAATGATTTATCTCTTTTGGCCAAGGCGTGGTGTGAAAAAAATATTGAAACACAGAGAGTGCCTAAATTCTGAGAAAGCTTAGGAGCCTCTGGCCTGGGGAAAACTGATAGAGAAAATAATGTGTCGTAATATTTAACAAATAAGTAATTAAGAAAAAAAAAACACAATTTGGGTTTAACTAGCCCTCAGGACAGCTGACCATGTGAGTAAAAGAAGAATCTGCTTGTTTTCCAAAGGGCAGCAGAAATTCAGATGATTTGGAAGCTTTATCTCTTGAGCTAGCTAGCATCATGGGGATTTCTATGCTCTGAATTTCGGCAAGTTCCCAGCACATATAAGACTGTATGTTTAACTCTCTATATATCCATTTGGCCCTACCAATGTCATGGCACTCAATTATCTTACTGTAATTATTGTTTTTAGGGTGCTACCATGAATGTCATCTGTCACCGATAACAGTCATTTTATCGTGTACGTCTGAGATATACAGCCTTAACACACCTTAGGAGACATTTCACCAATGGCTAAGAAAACCACAGAACTCGCGTCCATTGCATTTCACCGAAGTTGGGATCTAATGCCCCAAAATACACTGGAGCAGCATGCATTTAATTGTCCAGGGTCTGAAAGAGGAAGCTAAAAAAGACCAGAAAAGGTGGAAATGCATGAACCAAAAGGAACCTTCAAGACATAGAAAGTCACACCAATGACCAGGTGAAAAAGACCAAGAGAACAGCATTGAATTCATAGGCCAGTTTCAGATTTTAAACTCAAGTTGATGCCCAGAAAAGGGAATTGAAATGCTTGCCTCGCCAAAAAAGTTGACCCTACTAGAATTCTAATCAAAAATTGTCTGGAGACTTTCTTGAGGTCTTTTGGTCTGTAACGAGGGAGTAAAAAGAACAGGACACAAAACACTAAAGATCAATTCTTAACTCTAAATATTTACTTTGACGTTATTTTCAAAAAGCTACTTCTGTGCCCTCATTTTTTCTGAACAAAAATTAAGTGCAATGTGTGTACCATCCTACTAGGTACTTTGGGAAACCCATAAGAAATATAAGATAGGATACCTGTCTTCAAGAAGTTGGCAAGACAAACCTTACGCACTTACAAAAAGTTAAATGTCAAAAGAAGACAATGCTAGAGATGTCATTAGCCTGCGTATGATTACAGGCCAAATTAGTGGTTCCAAGAGTCCTGAGGTGTTATGGTAAAATTTATGGTCAACTTGGCTAGACAATGGTGACCAGTTGTCTGGTCAAACACCAATCTAGATGTTGCTGTGGAGGCATTTTTTTAAATCTTATTAACATTAAAACCAAAAACTTTGAATAAAGCATATCACCCTCCATAATGTGGGTGGGTTTCATTCAATCACTTGAAGGTCTTAAGAACAAAGACTGAGGTTTCCCAAAGAAGAAGCAATTCCGCTCAAGACTGCAATATAGAAACTTTATTTGCATTTTCCACCTACAGATCTTGGACTCAAAACTACAACATCTTGGACTCAAAACATACAACTACAACTGAGTACCTGGGTGGCTCAATGGGGTAAACATCCAACGCTTAATTTCAGCTCAGGTATGATCTTGGGGTCCTGGGATCAGGCCCCACATCAGGCTCTGTGCTCAGTGTGGAGTCTGCTGGAGCTTCTCTCCTTCTCCCTCTCCCTATGCCCCTTTCCTCCCCATGCGCACTCTCATTCTCTCTCAAATAAATAAATAAAATCTTAAAAAAAAAAAAAAAAAACTACAACATCAACTCTTGCCTGGATTTCCAGTCTGCCAGCCTGCTCTATAAGCTTCAGACTTCCTAGTCCCTCCCCTCTACCATTTCTCTCTCTCCTCTCTCTGTACAGACATAGAGATAGAGAGGTAGATATATCTCTCCTACTGGTTCTGCTTCTTTGGAAGACCCTTGATGGCTGTTGGTTGGTGCAGTCAGGGAGCTCTTCAACAAGGAACTAAAGATGGGTCTTGAAGATCAAGTAGCATTTCCAAGGGGTGAGATTAATTGCTGCTGTACTCCCTGTTAAGAGCTGAAGCAATATAAACTAAAGCAAGATGTGGCCCCCTGACCTACAGAGAAAGATAAAATGGGAGAGAGAAACACTACAAGTAGATATTATTCCAAAAGGGGAAACTGAGGAAGTCATGTTGGCCAAACGTAGAACTTCAAGATGTCAAAAGAATTACTGTGACTACTAAGAAGGGCTCTGTCTGAATTCTTCCTCCAGCTCTGGCCAGGGTGACACAGCCACTGCAAACAGCTTCCTTGGCCTTCACTTCCCTTCCACCAATTCAAGCAAAGCAGTGCCCCACAATATCCAATAGCATCTTTGCCACCCCATGCAAACATTGTTTCCTAAGAGCAGGGACCAAAAAGAGAGTGAAGGGGAGATTCTCCTCTACGCTCACATGGGTTTCAGGCAAGACTGGTCTCAAACCTGTTCCTAAGAAAAAAGGACATAATCTTAACTGAAAGGCAGCAATCTAGAAAGATACATTCTGAATCTATGTAATTATAAAGAATAGATTGCTTGGAATCTATGTTGGAGACAATTTGCCATATACTTCTCATATAGATACAGATACAGATAGACAGATATAGATATAGGGTTTTTTTTTTTTTTAAGTAATGCTGACTTTTTTTAGGAAGCTACAGCTTTTTTCTGACTCCCTTACAATTTAAAAGTCACTGGCTTTTTTCTTTCTCTCTCTCTCTATATATATAACGGGCATATATCCTGAGAATAAACAAAAAAGAGGTAGTACACCCAGTAGAAAATGGATATAAAATATGAAAAGGAATTCAAAAAGAGAAAGCCCAAGTGCCTAAAACATATATGGAGAGATCTTCAAACTTATTAGTAATCAGAGAAATGTAAACTAAAATGAGAACAGCAAAAAATAGAAATATGGATTATTATTAGTGTTGGTGCTGATATGGGGATTTAGGAACCATATGCTATTGTAGTGTACATTCCTGTGGTCATTCTGGAAGACACCCAGGGTCAATTTAGGGAAATTAGATATGCATAGGCTGTATGCCCCTATATTCTCATGCAGGGTCATACAAAGATCATGGTCATGACCTAGCCCCCTTCTATTTGTAGGGTACAAGGCAAGTATACAAATGGAGGTCTACATTCTACATGACTAAATTGTTTATAGTCACAAATCAACTTATAAATATGTTCACCTCCTACCTTGACAAATGTACAATCATAATGGCTTGGAAGGCCAGATTTGAATTCACAATTCTCCACTCCTTTGGGTTCTACCTTTAACTGCTAGCTCTGGCCCCCAACCTGCTCCTCTTTTCTTCCCAACCACTGACTATACTAAGGGTGGTACCATATGCATGCATATAATTTATAAACAAAGAAGCCAAGACCCAGACAACTTACTGAGAAGACAGAATAAATGGCAATATCAGAGCTTGAATTCAGGTTTTCTGATTCCCAATCCTGCACAGCTCAGTTATTTTCAGTTGACAAAACTGATCAGACAACCACCTGTAAAATAACCCTAAAATTGAGCTATTGAGATGGGAAAAGGTGACCCTAGATGAGAATCACTGCCACATAGAGACTGAAGCCCACATACAAGCTCCATGGAGATCCCCTAACCCTCAAATAACCAGGTCTTGACCACTGACACCATAGAAGGTCAGGGATATAGTCTGTCTTTGCAATAATGGACCCTACTTGGGAGCCCCAAACTATTAGGACTGTAAAACGGTGCAGCCACTTTGGAAAACAGTCTGGCAGTTCTTCAAAACCTTAAACACAGAGTTACCATAGGACCCAGCAATCCTACTCCAAGGTATATTCCCAAGACAAATAACGACTATGTCCGTACAAAAATGTGTACCCAGATGTTCACAACGGCATTATTCATAATAGCTGAAAAGTGGAAACAACCCAAATGTCTATCAACTGATAAAGAGATAAACAAAATGTGGTATATCCATACAATAAAACCTTATTTGGCCATAAAAAGTACTGATACATGCTACAAAATAGATGACCCTTGAAAACATCATACCGGGAGAAGTCAGTCACAAAAGAGCACATATTGTATGATTCCATTTATATGAAATGTCCAGAATAGACAAATCCATAGAGACAGAAAGCCAACTATGGCTGCCCAGGACCAAGGAGGATGGTGAACGATGGCTAATGGGCATGAGGTTTCTTTCTGAGGTGATAAAAATGTTTGAAAATTGATTGTGGTAATAAATAAATACGAGAGGGTTCATACTATGAAATGTTATATAGCAGTTAGAAGCAATGAAAAAGTGCACAAGGATAGGTCTTTAAAACAGCATTGCATGAAAAAAGTAACAGCAGAAGATTTATAGCACATTACTATTCAACAACACGCATACACATAACTATATTTTTACAAGGGTACATCAGATTGAGGAACATACAATGATGGGGCACCTGGGTGGCTCAGTTGGTTGAGTGTCTGACTCTTTGATTTCGGCTCAGGTCATGATCTTAGGGTCATGAGATGGAGTCCCACCTAGGCTATGCAGTCAGTGGGGCGTGTGCTTAAGATTCTCTTCCTCCCTCTCCTTCTGCCCCTCTCCCCCACACGTACGTACGCTCTTGCTCTCCCTCTCTCTCTCTCTAAAATAAATAAATAAGGGGCACCTGGGTGGTTCAGTCAGTTGAGTGTCCAACTCTTGGTTTCAGCTCAGGTAGTGATCGCGGGGTTGTGGGATTTGAGCCCCACATTGGGCTCCACACTCAGCCCGATCTGATTGTCCCTTTCCCTCCCCCCACGCTTATGCGTGTGCTCTCTCTCTCAAATAAATACATAAATAAATAAAATCGTTTTTAAAAAATTAAATAAATAAAAATCTTTAAAAGACAAAAAAAGAACATATGATGAATATTTTGGAGTGGGTGGCTATGGAAGGAGAGGTGAATGGTGTGGCAACTGAAGACAGAGGAGAGAACGTAGAGCAGAAGTGGAGATTTTCCCAAACCCGTGATGACAAAGTACTCTGACCTGAGAAATTACTAAATAATGTTGATTAACTCAACTCAGCATCAGAAGTTGGAAAGAAAACTTTAAGATAAAGAAAGCAAATGAAAATTTTAAAAATAAATGGCAACAGCAGTGAATGGTCTTCTACATTTCTGTTTCTGAAAATCATATGAGCAGTCAAATGGCCCAGGTATAAACTGCTGTGGAAGTAAGGAAGTGTTTCTGCCTCTTTTTCTGCATAGGCTGGTGTGATGCTTAGGTCAGAAGAAAATAAATAGATCTTCATTTCCCTAGGAAAGGATAAGGTAGTGCTTGCACAACAAGCAGGCAATGAGTGAAGTAATTTCAACAAATTAATCACCCAGAGACATATCAGTCATAAGATAACACGTAGTCCTCAAAGTTCCAGAATGTCAGTGGAGTAAATAGGTTAGTAAAGAAAAAAGAAAATCTTCCTTCTATTTCTTTCTTTCTTTCTTTCTTTTTTTTTTTTTAACTTACATTGTTTGATTTTGTTTGGTTTGGGTTTTGGCTTCGTCAGGGGGCAGTGAATGGACTTGTTAGATTTTGTTTTGAAGGAAGGAATTTTTCAAAACTGGGAACTTAAACTTGCAGGGTCCGGCTGTCTCTGCAATGGCAATTGATCTATGCAGTGCTGAAATGAAAGCTCCTTCTTCACCGTTGACAGACAAAACGCTGCCCCCCAATCTTTTATCTGCTTCTGCCTACCATCCCCATGGCTAATGCTCACAGAGAGGGGCTGACCCTGCCAACCAATTACATTATGCTAATTTGTCTGTTGCTCTAACTCCTGCAGGGGCATTCACCACGCAGAGCAGCTTCTAGATTTATATTGTGTCTTGCCGCCTCTGCACACCAGCTAGGTTAATGGATCTTTCTGCCCCGCCCCCACACTCCCTTCCTTGCTTCCAGCTCGGGCAGTATCTTCATGAAGCAACAGTGTACTTTCCAAATGACAGCTCGGCAGTCTCGGGGCTGTGCAGAGATGAGCCTGGGCATTATCCTGTACGTCTCCCCAGAGTGCACAGTTTATCTTAGGAGACCTGTCCTCTGGAGAAACTTGTTTTCCTAGGAAAATATATTGCCACTTTTTTTTTTTTTTTAACATACTGCAAAGTAGTAGGCAAGTGTATCAGTCTGCTGAAGTCTCTGTGTTTTATGGAGTATGCATCACCTCGCAGGAAGTCTATTAGAGCAAAAGTTAAATTAAAAAGACATGTATGCTAGGAAATCTGCAATGGACTGCTCTTCTGTTAAAAAGAGAAAGTGCTAGAGTTTTGGAAGGTGACTTGGAACACACATCAGAGAGTACAGAACTCTCTCCGAAAGTCAGGAATGCACTGAAAGCTTCCTATAACTAAGCATTCCAACACAACATCCAAAGCTCACAGATTTCTAGATCGACAAGGATTATAAAACACCCACTCCGTGCCAGCCTGTGAAAGAGAAAATAACAAACAACATGCAACTATAAGACAATGAGACCAGCTTCTGTAAGTCACCTTTCAAAGTCAATTCCATTACATTAGAAGTTTGAAATCTATGGGACAACAATGAATGCTAAGTCCTGGAAGGATAATAGCCATTCAAAATCTAGCCACCTCCAAGGAAAGTTACTTCATCAGCTAAAGATGGTGAAGCAGCCTTAGAGTACTCATAAAACTCAACATTTATCAAGGCAAAAATAATCACCCTATTTAATGACCAGAGCACCCATATGAGGTAGATATGACTAATCCCACTTTACAGGTGAGAAAACTGAGCTCTGATCTGTTAAGTAACTTGCCCAACATGGAGAATCACTGATGGAGCCGGAATTCAAAATACGCCCATTCTCCTAACTTCCATTCACTCTCTATTAGATCTACCTAACTGTCCGATTTTGCAGATGGAGAAACTGAGGCCTAGATAAATGACCCCTCCCACACCCAAAAAACAAAATGGAGGCCAGAAAGGCTCCAAGTTATATGACTGGTCTCCAGGCACCTGGTCCAGAGTGCCTCCCTGAACACCTTGCACACTCCTTGTCTCCACTTCTAGCCACACAGGAATGTGGCATATTGCATGGCAGTTTCAGAATGATCCACTTTTGTAATAAATACAAAATATGGAAAGTAATTTTCAGTATGAAGAAATCCACTTCCTTTTCCTCCGACAGACTGGACTGAGATCCTGTCCTGACAAGATGGGGCCAATGAAAGCCCATCTCTTCAAACTTAGGTATCCTTTACCCACACATTTTATGACCTAAAATAGTATCTGAAAAACAGACTTTTGGATGACTGACACTGTTACATGGTTGCTACAAAAGTGATGGAAAGCTACTTGTAATGATATGGAAAAGATGCCTCAGGTATATAATTAAGTATTTTTAAATGACACGGGGCAAACAATCTCCTTTGGATAAAGAGAAAAGAGAGAGGTAGATAAATGAATAGACAGCCAAACAAATGCATACTGTTTTTTCTGGGAGGCTATGAATTATGGTACACGAATAATTTTTTTGGAATGATACAAAAGGAAACTATTAACAGGGATCACCTGTGGGGAGAGGTATTCCAGAAAGGCAGAAGGAAAGAAACTTTACTTTTCATTTTATGCCTTCCTGCACTGTCTGAAAGTTTCAATGTGCACACATTGCTTTTATTCTTAAAAAATGGCCAACAGACATTTGTTTCATATAACACAAATAACTAAATTTCAGATGTTCCAGTGGAAAGAAGAAAGCAAGTATTGAGGTTCTTACGAGGCTAAGAGGAGTGTGTCTGAGAAACTGGTCTGTAAACGAAGAAGAAAGCTATATGGACACAAGATACTCATCACGATGCTGATCAGGGTAATTACCAGGATGAAGAAAATAATAATCCGAAGGAGCAGGCTGAAGAAGAACAAAGATCCAAAATCGTGGGGAGGCTGGGATGCCGCTATGAAGTAGAAACAGCCAGATGGCATCAGCTGATTTGTTTTTAACAGGATTAAACATTAAGTAATGTACCCCCCAAAATGTACACCCAGTAAATTAAGGCTGTAATTCCATCTTGGTGTTATGGTGACATGAAAATCCACTCAAGCTTTTCTGTCAGGGTTTATGAAGTTATCAAAGCCTCTTGATGGAATTACAACACTATTATGTACAGCTGGAGGGACATTACTCCTTATCTTTACAGCAGTTAAAAGCACAGTGGCACAAAAGGGCACTAAAATGCCAGTTCCTCATTAGCAGCAGGGAAAGGGGACACATATACACACATGTGCTTACACACACACACACACACACACACACACACACGAGAGCATGCACTCATGACCGTCTGCATTAATGATTATTGGTCTAAGTGCATAATGTTGCATATTCCACAGTGTCTCTTTCTCAAGATTTAACAGAATTGTTCATAGAAAACGCAGTGTCTGAAACAACCAGCGTTCTATCACCTTCTGGACATAAAGGAACATTGGCAGGTGGTCCGTTTTGCTCCCCAACACCCTTGCCTCCCAAAAGGAGCCATAAACATAATAAGGAGCAACAATGACTTAAGATACTTAAAAATAAAGAGTGCAATAGTTATGATATGGATTCGGTCTGGGTTAGAGTCTGGCCCCACCATATACTAATTGTGTTACTTTGGGCCACCTACTTTCCCTTTCTGTGCTCAACTGCCTGTTCAATGGAAATGCTAATGGAACCTAGTCTTTTGGTTGTTGTGAGGATCAAGTGAGATAATATTAGTTAAGTGCTCAGTACAGAGTCTAGATACAAATGGAGCCCTTGTCAAATGTTGCTCCAATTATAATGCCAGCAGCATTATCACCTTTATTTAGCAGCAAATAAGCATATTTGATAATACAGGCGAAAACTATAAATAGCCTTAAGAGAGACACTAAGAATTTAAGAATCATGGTTGTACCATAGGATTCTCAGGAGAAACTAGAAAGAAGGATCAAGATAATGCCAACTTTTGAGTTCAACATAAAGAGAACAGCAAGGAGTTTTTTAACAACAGTAGAAGCCATTGAGAGTAGCAGTTGATTAATTTAAAAAGTTGAATAAAGAGGGAAGGACCTTAAAAATGATAGGTATATACTTTAAGCATCTTGTTAACTTTTTTTTTTTTGTATAAACACACATGCACTGCCAATCTTCTGATGTAGGGCCAATGCCTTTTCTGAGTGTGGGTCAGGGGGTGGGGGGCACGGAATTCGGCATATTCTTTCTCGCATAAACCATACCCTGAATGTATAGTCGATGATTTCTAGCTTTAGACTTTTAACAGAACAGAGAGAACTCAAAGGCCACTGGGAAACATTCTGAGTGCAGAACCTGTCTGTATTTCCACAAATACATTCACAAGCTCTTATAGTTTTTGCCCATACTCAATTTGATAGTATTTCTAAGAGGTTCTCCTGTATTCTTTGCAAGCATTCCAATTAGGTCTTTCCTTTCGTGCTCGTATTTTTTTCATGTATACATTATTTAATTAAGTTATGGCATTACAAAACTAGGTACAACCAGCAACAACAGTTTGAAAATAAATTCAACCGATGTCTGGTACACACACTAAAGAGCTGGTGGTTGCAAGCATTTGAGGTGTCGTGGGCATCAGCAGATTTGTTTTAAAGAGAGAATGAAGAGTGTCAGTTAATCTGCCAGGCGGGCTCAGTTTGGCTCCACCAAGAGAAGTTCCACCACGTGCTCCTGAGTATCATGGCAGAGGGAGAAAGAGCTGTAGATTCCTCCATTATAACAGTTTTTACTGACATTCTTAAAATCCTGCCTTACTTTCCCGTTCTCAAGTCTTCTTTGCCATTAACACCAGATACAACCCTAAGAGCTGTCTAAAACCAGGAAGAAATACCTGTGTGCAACCAGTCGAAGAACCAGAAAAAGAGCAGTCTGTTATATAAACACAGAATTTAGTGACATGACAATGACGGTGGTACCGCTGAAGGCTTACAGCAATTATCTAACTAAATGGCATTTGGATGTGCGGTAGGATATGGATAGTGGCAGCTGCAGGCAAAACATGAAGCCTCCTCTGCTATCGCATGCCCAGCCTCAGGACTACAGGACCCTGTCACCCAGCCCCTTCTCAATCTAAACCAAAACACGCTCTTAGGAACCAATCAAAAACCCATTCACCCACCGTATGAACAATTAATGAAATTTACTGTTATCTTTCCCAAGGGATTGTGCATTAGAACCAATAAACAAAGTATCAAGGTGACATGCTAAAGGAATAAAATAATGCAATTAAAGGGCATCCAGGGAGATTTAGGATACTCAGAAGAATGATACCAGCCCCTTTGAAATCATGCTAGTAAGAGACTAGGTACTCCATAATTATAAAATAGGTTATGAAACTAGCACCAATAGGGTTTTGGAAATGCCCTTTATAAAATATGTTAAAGTCTTCAGTGTTCCTTGAAAATACAAACTGGTCTCTCAAGACTCGGCTTGATGTCAAATTTCCCTTGAAAGACCCCCACATTACACATGTACCATGCATCCTTGGAAACAGCCATAACAATTTATGCCCAATGAATGGGAAAGAATGTTGATTTCACTTGCTTTACGACTTGGGTGACGGTGGGCTGGTAACCAAAAATGTCTGTGCTTATTTTCAGAACGATACCATGACGGTCCATCAACCACCATTTATTGAGTTCCCACAAGCTGATGACGGTGGGTTTTGCCTTTGGAGAATGTTAAGGGCTGGGAACCTGGACATATTTTCAGCTCACTGGGACTCTGCCTTTTCTCAGACTAAAACTGAGCAGCTGAGGTGACGCTAACCTGCCAATTAGGGAAGAGACCTCCCTCCGGCCCGAAGGGTGTAGACATCCATGGGGAACATCTCACAAAGATGTCAATCACAAAATTACGTGATTGCAAAATTATTACTTCTTTTATTGGTTTGGAATAAAAAATGAGCTAAGAATATAGACATGAATTAGAGGACAGGTTGGTGCTAATATCTTGAGAAACAGAGACTTCCATTCAAGTCTCTTACCTAGTTTGCACTCAATCCTCTTATTTGTAAAACACAGATAATAACAGTACCTATAATAATAGTACCTGTCTCTTCGGAATGCCGCGAGACTTAAACAATATTCAAAACACATGCCTTACAGTTTAACAGCAAATGAGAGCAGACAGGCTCAGTGTACTCTAGACAGGCAGGGGGTATTTATATTAAATCCAACATAATAACCGGTAATAATATTAACTAGTTAATAATCCCTAACATTTACTGAGTACCTACTATGGGCCAGGTACCATCCTAAAAACTTTTAATATGTTACCAAATCTAATGTAAACCTCTTTGAGGAAGATACTACTATTATCTCCATTTTAGAAACAAAAAACCGAGGCACAGAGCGGTTAAGCAACTTGCCGGTGGCATACACAATAACGTTTCCAGTCGGGGTACTGGAAGATAGCTGAGGAAACTGTTCAAGTAAAACGCAATAGCAGGTTATTAGCTTCAAGCCATAAAGCAGGTGTCTGCAAATTTCAGAAAATTAAAATTATACTGAATGTGCTCTTTGTTCACAATGAAATTAAACTAGAACCAATAACGGAAAATTGAGTAGAGAATTCCCAAGCATTTGGACCTACAATAATATGCTTCTAAAGTAACTCAAGGGTTAAAGATAAAATCACGGTAAAAATTAGAAAATATTTTAACTGAATGATAATAAAAATTACAATATATCAAGACTCATGAGATATAGTTAAACCTGTGCTTAGAAGGGAATGCATGGTCTTAACTGTATAATTAGAAAGGAAGAATGGCTAAAAACTCAATGATCTAAGTATCCATCTCAAGAAGTTACCAAAAATGGGGTGCCTGGGTGGCTCGGTCAATTGAGCATCCGACTCTTGGCTCTCTCTCGCTCTCTCTCATAAATAAATAAAATCTTAAAAGAAAGTTACCAAAAAAGGGCAAATTACACTCAAAGGAAGTAGAAGAAAATTAATGAAAATAAAAGTAGAACTCAGTGAAATACACAAATATACAACTAAGAAAACTGACAAAGCCAAAGCTTGATTCTTGGAAAACAATGATAAAACTGATCAACCCCTAGCAAGAATTTTTAAGGAAAAAAAAGAAGGCATAAATTATATCAAAAATAAAAAGGGGGACACTGTTTACATATACCACAGACAACAAAAAGATAAAAAGAGGATATTTTCTAAAACTTTATGCCAGTAAGTTTGAAATTTTATTTAAAGGGATGAGTTCCTAGATAATCAGAATTTATAAAATTGACACCAAAAAAATAGAAAATCTTGACAGATGGAGACAGAAGATATATCCTTCCCCCAGTGTTTGGAGATGTTTGGCAAAGAAGGGGTATAAATATACCTGGCCACTGCTAAAATATGATTACGGAGTCATTATTTGAAGTAGCCGCAAGCATTTTCAGGCAGACAGGAACACTTATGATGCCACTGTCTGTGGCAAAACCTACCTTTGAATACTTGGATTTTACTTAAAAGGAAATTAAAATCCAAAGCCAAGTTTTCTCCTTAGCTCCAATGAGTGTAAATTAGTTTTAAGTTTTCTTCCCAAATATCAAGGAAAGACATGACATCTAGATCCCTTTAAAGTTTATAAGGTCTGAGAACTATGATGATATTGGACTTCACTCTTTTCCCTCAATCTCTGTAGACTACAGGAGAGTTTTTAGAGACAGAGAAGAATTCTCATGTCATCTCAGGGTGACTCTGTGAAGTAGACAGAAATATTACTGTTGCCCATGTTATTGATACTTAACAATTTAAGTGACTTGTCCATGGTTCCAGTAGGCAGCGACGGATGGAGTGAGAATTTGAATACAAGCCCTCAGGTTCCAGATTCAGTGCTCTTTCCAAATGCTAGAGGGGCCAAAGGCTAGATCGTTCTATGAATTTGAAATCTATTTATAATCAGCACGAAGTCTTTTTAAAAAACTGATGCAGGCATCACCACAGGTCAGCTGAGGCTGGGGCACTGCTGTTTCCTATGGGTTTCTTGCAAAATAAAATTTTCTTCAGTAAGGGGTGGCCCAGAATGATACAGGGGTCTTCTTTCCTTCACGGTAAAGACAGTGTCCGGTCTAGGGTGAGGCTCACCTGAGTTCAAATCCCAGCTCTACCACTGAGCAGCTACGTGACCCCGAGCATGCTGCTTAATTTGTCTCTTCCTCTGTTTCCTCATCTGTAAAATGGGGGTGACAGTAGCATCTGTCTTACAGGTATGCTCTGTTGCTTGCTTTTTGTTTTTCGTTTATGAGGAGTAACACAAACGTGCTCAGAACAGTAATTGGCACATAGTTCAGCTCTCGAGAAAAACAAGATATACCTGTCAGGCGTCTTTCTTTTTCCAGTCCATCATCACCTCTAACTTTATCTTGGCTTTAAATTTTAAAGACCAAAGTCTATTTTTGCTCACTGTTCTTTAAAGCAAAACACTGGCATTTGAACCAAAATGTCCCTCTGAATACTTACATAGTGCCCAGAATAGAGGACTTACAGCTGAGCAAATGACGTTAGCTCCATTACAAATACTTTCAGGAAACAGCAATGTGAGAGACTGCAGCAAGGACAGGGTCCAGAGGCCTAGCTGAAATGAGTTAAAGAACCATGGAGGCGACATACAGATTTTTTTCCCCCAGTATTTTTAAGTGACATTTAAAAATGTTTTACTTCATTTGTTTACAGGGATTTATTAGTGAAAGGTCTAAACCTTCCTGTACATCAAGCTAAGGGATGCATGGTTAGAAACCCAAACTGCACCCCAACCTGCTTACCTGAAACAAAGATTGAATGAGAAACAGAGGGATGTGAATATATTGAGTGTGATGTAGGAGGCTTGACGTTGAGATTCAGGTCTCCTTTCTCATGACAGACTACTGTCTACTTTTTGCATCCAACAGATGAGTTGTGAAGTCTCAAGATTTGTAAACAGAACCCATTGCTGTGAGCTCATGTTTCTCTCACTAATCTTTCCCACTTCTTCACTGACAGGAACATCAAGCAGATCCCCAGTTCTGCCTCTGTTGCCCATCCCATCTTTAAATGGTGTCTCAACCCCCTCCAAGTAACCCCAGCAGTCTGCATCTTCTCCATGTCCATTCTGAGGCATCCACATCAGGTTAGCTGTCTCAGGGTATAATTTTCAACAACCATGTGCTCAAAATAAATGCAGACACTCTGCTATGCTGAAAAACAGAAAGTCTTTAAATGCATGTTATAGGAACCCCTTTTGCGGTTTGGTGGTGAAATTCAGGGCTGTTCTAAACATTCAGTGGACTTCAGTGACTATACCAGCGTAGTCATTTTCCACCTCTCTAAATCTCAGCTTCCTCACCTGAAAAATGGAGCTAATCCTCCCAACTTGCAAGATGATTCCGAGGATTAAATCAAAGTGCACATGTTAAGCTTCCAGCATAGTCATGATACACACAGCTAGTGTTTGGGAGGTACAGTGACATAGGTAACAGCAGTACTGGCTTCAGAGAAAAACGAGGCAGGCTGTAGTCAGACTTCGCATTTCTCAACTTGCTGGTGGACTGACCTTAAGCAAGTTACTTAACTGCCCTGCACTTCAGTCTCATCTGTAAAATGCGCATGAAGTAGCTACTTTTTTAGGACCCAACGAGGATTAAGGGAAACTAAACAAGACTTTGTGTATAAATACTACTACATGGGCAACAAGTAACACTCTCAAGCAATTCATATATACTCCACACCCAGTGAATGTTAAGAAACCGGTGGTAGATACTCTTCATAATGGTACTAATACTATTAATAACATTAAAATTTAAGATGGATGACTGTCTCTGAACTGGAATGCCCCAAGTGAACCTTTCTCACGAAGTGATTCCACAAACCTCAGGCTGCTCAGACTGGCACACTGCGGCCTCATGAAGCTGTCAAATCCCGTTGCAAGGAACTTGAGGTCTGAGCTGGATCGGGCCTGGAAACAGCAGAGACAGAGTTCCCCACCACTAGAATTACGGAGTTTCAGAGCTGGAAGGGAATTCAGGACTTGGCAGGCAGGCAGCAAAGACAACAAGCCAGAGAGAGACGCACCTCATGATGGAGTGGAAGAGAAGCCAAGGAAGGTGCAGCAGACCCTGAGAGGGAATGGAGAAATACGGACGCCATGTTGGAGAGCCTCTGCAAAGTCTACAGGCACACATTCCCCGCTCTTCTCTTGAAACTATTCTGTGTCTTTGACATAGAGGGAAGCTACAAAGAGTGCCCTCTGGAGCCCTAAGCTCCAGGTGCTTTCCGAGTGCTGGCCTGCTGGTTTCTCCGGCAGGCTGCCTGTTAATATGGATGGAAATGAAGACATTCTGTGAGCAGTGAATCACGACAATAAACACTCCGGCTCCAGAAGAAAGACTCAGGGTGTTGGAGGGACCCATTCACAGCTCCGGGTGCGGAATCTTGATTAGGTCTGATGTGTTTCAACATTTTTTTTCCTTATTCCTTCTTTTTAGACAGGAAACCTAAAGAACATGACCAGGCTTCCAAATGTAAAATCTCAGTTTTAGACAGAGTTAGTATGGCCCAACCCAGGAGAAAAAGAAGCATGCTCCAGAAATGACAACGCATAGGAGGACAGAAAGAAGATCCTTCCTAAGAAACTCATGGTCACTATGTCAGTGAATATTCTTTTCTTCCTTTCTTCCTTCTCTCTTCCTTTCTCTTTCCTCTTCCTCCCTTACTGTTTACCTTCCTCCCTGTCTCTCTTCCTCCCATCCTCCATCCTTCCTCTCTTTTCCTAAAGAAAACAGCTGAACTATGGAGGACTTGAATATTTACAGGCAGCAGGGGACAAAGCCTACACCAGTTAGCCCAAGAGTATGAGTATTCCTGCAGAGAGATGTGAGTTTGTTATCAAATCAGAGTGACCCAGTGCTCCTGGCATGGCTGCCCCTGCGTCACTGTGAAGAGGGGATGGATGGGGGATCCCACTGCTGCCAGAGGCTTCTCTGTATCTCACTCATTCACCCAGGACTGGAGGAACCTCAAATGGGAGCTGCAGCACAGAAGCCCTCTGGTAAGAAACAAACTATTAGGGAAGAATGAATTTCTAAAAAGAAGTAATAAAATGGAAGTGACTTGGGACATCAGGGGCTTGAGAACTCGGACTCCAGCATCAGACCAGTTGAGTTCAAAAGTGGACTTTGCCACTTAGGAGCTGTGTGGCCCTGGGAAAAGGACTTGGTCTCTCTGTTGCTCAGTTTTCTGATCTCCAAACTGGGGGAAACAGTAGCACCTGCCTCTTAGGGTTGTTGTAAGGAGGAAATGAATTCATACGGAAGCACTATGTAAATGGTGGTTGTGATGATAATGAAGATGGTGTTGGAAAATCCATGCCTTTCAGTTAAGTGAAGAAAAGCAAGAGAAGTGAAAGAGGAAGTGGACGTGAAGAGAAGAAAGTATTATCTGAGAATTCTACTCTTGTTTGAAAATTCTCAAAGTTGGAGAAAAGTGGGTAAAGAAGGAGTACCACCAGCAGCCCCCCCCCCCAATACCTTATACTGGAACACGTGACTGGAAATGTTATCTTGCTCCAGTAATAGTTCAGTGAGAGGCGCCCCAATTAGGGGAGGGATTGCCTTAATTGCTAGTTAGCTTACAACAGTGTTTTCGCTTCCCCCAAGTAAAGGGGTCCACACTGTCCTTCCCCCTCCACTGGAAGAGGGAAGGGCCTAGAGAGGGCTCTGGAGGGAGGAGCAGGGTGGGGCTATGACATGGAGGCCAGAGCATCCATCTGCCCTTCCTAGAAGCCAGGGCCTCCCCATTCTGTTTAATAAAGAGTTCCTTGTCTTTTAGCATACAGAATAATCTCTGAAAGACTGCACTCCAATTTGAGAACAAGCCAAAAGCTGGTGGGAAATTCTCTAGCAAATTGGACAGGGAGACAATAATATGAAGGGCAACTGGATCAAAATGCCTTTTTCTTCTTCTCTTTTCCTTTTTTTTTTTTTTCTTCTAGAAATTCCTATCCCTGAGGCCCGAGGCACTGTTGGTCTAGGATTCTTTTCACCAGAGGTTGTCAGGATGATACTGTTCACAAAGCAGATACAGATTTTCATTTCCAAGGTTGAGTGACAGGATCTGGGTCGCCAGAACGTAACTGGAAAACCTTGTGTTGGAAAGCAAATGTCAGAGTCCCAAATGGGACCTGTCATTGTGACTCATAAATGTTTACACTTGTTTTTTAATTTCTAAAAGAGATATTGACCCAGCCCATACAGTGGCATCATTTAGGAGAAGGAGGAAAAGGAAGGGGAGAGGAGGATAAGGAGGAGAGAGAGAAGAGAGGGAGGCGGAGGAGGAAAAGGGGGGAAGGAGGAGGGGGAGGAGAGGGAGGAGCAAGAAGATGAAGACGAACCTCTTGGGGCTTTGGTTCAGGATGGGCACCACACAATATACTCAGCTTTGGTTACTGTACCAAGAAGTAAAAAGAGGAGTAGGAATTTCAAGGTCCTTGAGAACAGAAGAGGAGGGTGTCTCTGCCCAGTACAAGACTAAGCCCATTGAAGGCTTCTTAAAAAATGCCATGTAAAATGCAGGGCTCAAATCCTATAAAAATATCCTTTAGCCTTTTAGAAATTATGAATGGGAAACTTCTTTATCAAGTAGAGTTTAAAACACATTGTCCTTTAGGAAATCTTTGTGGCACATTCTGATAGGAATTCTTGACAGTATGACTTGGGTCACCATCTCCACGTAAAGTGTAGGTAGAAATGAAAGGAAAGAAGGATAGACACTTTGTCGGGACCGATGTGGCAATCACTGTTTTCCCGTGTGCTATGGCCTTGAACAAGCTCTCTAGTCTCACAATCTCCTCTGTAACAAGGGACAGTTACTTTTCCTCATTTATTTATGAACATTTATTATGTTCACATATTTACTGAGGTTGAAGAAGGTAGGTTATGAAAGCCCAGTCTTACCTTCATTATGCAAGTTCTGAAAGGTTGCCCCTTTCAACATGGACCCTGATTCAACTATAAGACAGTTCATGTCCTAAGTGTTATCTTCCCACCCCAGGATCACACAGCTGGTAGAAGCTGGGATTTGAAAACAGATAGCTTGGCTCAGAACTCTGTGCTCTTACCATTATACAGTCCTGCTGCTCAAGTTACTGTTCACCACAGAAATATAGTTTTGTTTCTCCAGGGTTGGGGTAGCAGGTGCTATATTAAATCTCTACTGCTGCATAACAAATTGCCCCCAAACTTAGTGTCTTAAAACAATAAATATTTGTAACCTCACAGTTTCTCTTTCCAGGAATTCAATAATGATGTAATTGAGTGGTCTGGCTCACGATCTTTCATGAGATTACAGTCAAGACATTGGCTGGGGCTGCACTCATCCGAAGGCTTGACTGGAGCTGGAAGGTGTTTCCAAGATGGGTCATTTATACAGCTGTATTGGCAGAAAGCCTCAGTTCCTGACCACATGGATCTCTCCTTAGGACCATCTGACTGTCTCACAACATGGCACTGCCTTCCCCCAAACCCTACAAGGCCCTGCTTCACAAGCAAATACTGGAGCCTCAAATTAAACCAGTAATTTTCCACCAATAAAGTTTTTTGGGTTTTTATTTGTTTATTTAAGTAATCTCTACGCCCAACATGGGGCTCGAACTCACAACCCCGAGATCAAGAGTTGCACACTCCCCCAACTGAGCCAGCCAGGCACACCTCCATCAATAGAGTTTTAACCTCAGTTTTTAGTTAGTGTGTACACACCCCTCTTTATTAGCTTACTTTCAGAATTCCTATGTAAAAGAGAACTTGGATAAGTCTGTCAGATGATGTTACAAGTTGAATCGTGTCTCTCTCCAAATTCATTTGTTGAAGTCCCAGCCCCCAGTCTCTTAGAAGTTGACTTTATTTGGAAGTAGAGTCACTGCAGATGTAATTAGTTAAGATAGAATAGGGTGGGCCCCTAATTCAATATGATTAGTGTCCCTATAAAAAGGGGATATGTGCACAGAGACACACCCACAAGGAGAACCCAGCTGACAATGAAAGCAGAAATCAGGGTGATAAATCTACAGGCCAAGGAACATCACACAAGTGGAGCAAACCACCAGAAGCTAGGAGAAAGGCATGCAGGAGATTCTCCCTCACAGCCCTCAGAAGGAATCCAACCCTGCTGACACCTTGATCTTGGCCTTTCAGCCTTCAGAACTGTGAGACAGTAAATTTCTATTGTTCTAAGCCACCCAGTTTGTGGTACTTTGTTACAGTAGCAATAGCAAACTAATACAGATTGTAAGAGAAAAAAAAAAAAAAAAAAAAACAGCCCCAAGAGATGTGTGAAAGACAGAAGGTGTGGTTATCTTCCATCCATGGATGGACCTTGGGGCTTTCCTCAAAATATCATATTGTTCTTCTTTCCTGCCACGCATTAAAAAAAAAAAAAATCTGACCTTCCAAAAGTACATTCCCAAGTGAAACTGGCAAACACTGAGTGGACAGTCAAGGTTTCCTGATCTCGCCCAAGAAAGCGGAAATTTTATTACTCTTTCATGACCACAAGGTATTTCCTAAGCTCATTAAGCACATTTTTCCTGCAGAAGATCTTGTCTTAATAAGGCCACCGCCACCCTGCTCCTCCAGCCTCTGTCATCAGACAGGATAAAAGGCAGAAATGCGGGTGGAGATGAGAGGGGGCTCTGGAGAGTTCCCACTCCGCTTGTTTATTTTGAGACACACTTGTGCTCCGACACAACTGTGGTCAAAGCATTCAGAATCTGAGGAACACAAACAAAGCTAATGTGGCTAAGAGCCAGGGTAAAGTTTTCTTCAGCATCATACAGGGAGGTCAATTTTGCATAGCCTTTTATATGATAATCACAGCTCCTCCGTATGTATTGAACTTTGCAGCAAGAAGGAAAAATAAATAAATAAGGCTGACTAATGGCTTGTTTCCCCAGAGGCGGCTTTTTATGGGATCATATGTTTTTTCAGCTTTTCAGTCACAGTTTCCTGCTTGGACGTTAGGAGCCCTTGACATTGGCTATGGCTTCGTGCCCTCTGGAGAGCAGCCCAAGCCACCCCGGAGCGGCTAGAGAGGGGTCCAGCTGGACCACAGCACCTTCCCAGGTCACAGCAATGGTGAACCTTGTCCCCTTCGATGAGCTGCACGCAGTGGCAGGTCTTTCAACACCTTCCAGGTCAAGCATGACCCTTCTTATCCAGTGTAGTGAGGAAAACAGGGTTGAGGGGATTGTGAGCCCGTGACAAACAGTCTGTAGGGCATTAACGAGCCGTAACAGCAAATCTGAACAGCTTTTGTTCCTGTTATCTTCACCACTGCTCCTTCCAGCGTCAGAGGGGCCTCTGGAATTCGACCGCCTTGATTTTAAATCCCTGCTCTGCCCCTGGGTGACTAAGAACAAGTAACTGAATTTTGGAGCTTCATTTCTTACCCATAAAGCTTGAGGGCCTCTTACTGGGATAAGAGATAATGTCTGTAAGGCACCTGGCAGATAATAGGTGCTCAGTGAGCAGTAGTTATTATCAAGTTGTTATCAAGTTTTCCAAATATCCTCACCATCAAGGAAACCTGCCTAGCAGATCAACATATGGAAAGGTAATGCAAAGTGCGCTGAAGCCAAACATAGCTTGATGTTGGGTTGAGTTAACAAACAAGCAGAAAACCTCAGTCCTCCAGCTCCCTCTATGTGGCTCTCACTTTATTTCACTACTTTGGAGAGGGAGGAAATTATTCTGGAATGTTTTCTGTTTTGCCCACCCCCCCCCCTTTAGAGGGCCATGGAGAAGGGAGAGTCAGGATGGAAGAAGGAAAAGAGACAATTTTTGTTCTGTATTTTTCCCCACCTTGGATTGGGTGGTTAAGGGAATGAAGATGTTGATTAAAATGCACCACCCTCTTACTCTTGGGTAATTACAGCTTAATTATACTTAGAGTCGTGGTTTTATCATATTAAATTTGGGGAAAAGTCACAAGATGAGTCATGGAAAATTTTTTTGATAAAATTGTAGAACTTGAATTGTGGAAACTTGGGACATCTGTGATTTTTTTTTTCCCCTTGCCTCACTTCTTTCCTACTTTCATGATCCACCCTTTTCTTCCTGCCAATAGGGGTCCCTGCAGGGAGCCGTGCTGAGAAGTCTACTCCCCGGGCCTCCGGCTTCACTAAGCCTTGCAGTCTGTTCATGCCTTCCCTGCAATCTGGGGTGGAGATCTCCTTCCAGGAGGCTAGCTGGTCACACAACTCAGTCATAGAAACCAGTTGCATGCTCCAGACCATAGCTTTAGAGTCACTTCCATATGTCCATGTTCTTCACCAGGAATCTGGTGCCTTTCCAGAGAACTCGCACCCACCCCCCACCCCAGGTTTATTGCCTCAGAATGACTGGACTCTTTCCCTGATTATGGGGACTTACTGCAAAGTCGTTTGATGCTCTATCCTCTCATTGTCTCCCTGGGGTTCAACCTTGAAGTAAGAGGCCCAGAATAGCCCTAAAGTTATGGAGGCCCCCCCCAAAGAGATTCTCAGAAGGATAATGGCCAGAGGATGATCAAAGAAGGGAGAGAAATACCATATTCTTCCTTGGAAAGTGAGAAACACCCTATTCTGCAATGGCAAGCCTCTTTTTTTTAAATCTAAAGCGTTTTTAAGGTATAATAATTACAATCAGTCACTCATTTTTATAGCACATTGAGGCTTACAAATGACTTTCACATAATTTAGAATTGAAATGCTAAACACTCCTGATGTCACAGCATCCTCAAAAACTATCCTGCCGGTCATTTTTCTTCATCATGAAAACATTCCCCTTGATAATTACAGAACAATGAATGCTGACTCAATTATATCCATATTAAGAAGATATGCTCACTTGAAGACAGAAACTAGGGGCCTCAAGTTTCAAAAAATATTTGGACACATCCAAAATGTCCAAAGAGAGTGTGAGCGGGGCAAATGTCAACATAACTCTGGCTTGAATTAAGCAAAGCATACTTTCCTTTTATTAAATATATTCTTTTTTTTAAGGGTGGAGGAGAGGAAGAGAGGAGAGGGAAGGGGCAGAGGGAAAGAGAGACTCTCAAGCAGACTCCACACTGAGCGCAGAGCCTGACGCAAGGCTGGATCCCACAACCATGAGATCATGACCTGAGCCACAATCAAGAGTCAAACGCCCAACCGACTGAGACACCAGGTGCCCCTAAATATATTCTAAGTGCGAGACCCTTTACATGTAATTATGTCTAAACCCCACCATAACTTTGCAAGGTGGATAGAAATGGAGGCTTAGAAAAGTAACCTGGCAAGGATACATGTCCAGTAAGTCTAGAAATCTCAATTGCTTTCCACTACGATCATGCAAAGTGGGTTCCAATGGGTCATGGCTTCGTGGGATGTTAACGGCTGTTCCACACAAAGAAAGGGGTTCTGTGTTCAAATAACAAGTTAGAAAAATAATGGGTTGAACGAAGTTTCTTTCTTGCAAAATTTTTTCAGGCCTTTAAAATGTCCATGTATTGGGGCGCCTGGGTGGCTCAGTTGGTTAAGCGGCTGCCTTTGGCTCAGGTCATGATCCCAGGGTCCTGGGATCGAGCCCCACATCAGGCTCGATCCCCACATCAGGCTCTCTGCTCAGCAGGGAGCCTGCTTTCCCCTGTTGGCCCTTCCCCCTGCTTGTGCTTGTTCTCTGTCTGTCTCTCTCTCTCTCTCTTTCTCTCTCTCGTGTGTGTGTGCAGGTGCTCTCTGTGTCAAAAAAATAAATAAATCTTCAAAAAAATAAAAAAATTTTAAAAAAAAAGTCCATATATGTTGTGAGTCCCCAGGAGAAGAACAGGATTAAACAAACAGTGAGCATACTTGACAATGGGAATTGTTAGAACAGTGCTTTTCACAATGTGGTCCCCAGCCCAGTAGCATCAGCCTCACTTTTGAACTTGCTATACCCACACTTAGTGAACCGGTCTAAGGTGGGGCCCCAGAATTTGTATTTTGAGCAGGTCCAAGGTGATGCTGGTGATGCTGGTGATCCCGATGCAGCATATTTCCCAGGAGAAATTTTCCAAGGAAGTCATTTTGGTAAACACTGAAATAGAAGTACTCGTGTGGCACTGACCTTTGGATACTTGGTTGCACTAGCAAAAGGAAAGACAAGAGGATAGGCTTTTACTGGGGCAGAAAGTTGGTCTTTCAGCTCTTACTTAGGAAGGGATAATAGCAATCGTGGTTGTGGTGGTCCCAAACTCATTCTTAAAAACTGGAAAGACCCATGTAGGCATGCCTCACTGCAACGAATCAGATTTTCACAAAAGGGCAGGGTGTATGATATATCCCAGCTCTAACTCCCCGATGAGTTGCCTTCATCTGATACAAAGTGAAAAAGTCAGTATTCTGCCACTATCGCAGATTTAATATTTCACAATTTTCCCATTTTTGGTAAGGGGTGCAGAGTAGGTGTCCAAATGTCAAGCACCTGTTGTCACAGGTGTACTAAGGTATGGATGACTTAGATACCAAAAGTACAGAAGAGAGGGCTTCCTGGAATCTGTAATATTTGCAATGAAAGAGAAAACAAGAATTAATGAACTGTATGGTACAGGGCCCGTGTTCCCAGCTAGTGTAGACCTGTGCGTGGACCAGTGTTCTCTCCTGCATCCCTACCCCCAGAAGGACCAGGACTAACAGGCAGGCAGAACCTCTTCTGTGCATACCAGGCCTTGAAACTCCCCGTGTGGCCAGCCCACGTGGCTGCAGAGACTCTCTTCTCCAATCAGGCCAAACGTACCTAAAAGGTGAACTCAGCCTTGACGGTGGATGTGCCCAAAGAGAGAGTTTATTTTTCTTTCCCAACTGTGTTCTGTAGTCACCAAAATTCTGGTAGTCCTACACACCCCAGATGCCGGAAGAAGCACATCTCTCCCGGAAGTGACTCAAATGCCAAAGGAGGCAAAAGGAGATGGTCTCAGCAGGAGAGTAACTCCAAAAGAGGAAGAGGCAAGTGTGCTCTGAAGATGTTAAGGTTTAATTTTGATTTGTCCCATAGGAATTTCTATTCTATTGCTCTCAAGAACTCATTCTTGGACGTTTTTTCTGACCTGGAAGTCAGCCTAGCCAACATCTGCCAAATCTTGCTAAAAATAAATAGCGGGTATCCTGCATTACCTGGGCTGTGAAAAGAAATGCTGGAGAAGCCCTGAGACTTTTGATTTATATAAGGCTCACCTGTAACAACAGAAAGACTATCTCCTGCTGGGTATGGATCGCAGACCCTAAACCCACCTCTGAGCTGTGACTAAAACCTTTGGAAGGCTTCAGTCTCTTGGCCCACTGCAGTGGTAAAAGGGACTTCTGAGTCACAACTGCCACCCAAAATCCAGGAAAATTATGGGCGTAGAATATTTGCTTAATTTCCCATTCCAGTTTGGCATCAAAGTCTCAGTAGCCTCTGATCCTTTGGTGCAGGCATAGCAAGGGGGAGAGGACAAGAATCATCAAGCACCACTGCATATACATTACAGCAATTTATATAGGAGGTTTGCTTTATCATCACCAACACCCCACGAGTTGGGTTTTATCACCATTTTACAGATGGGAAGACCAAGGCTCATGATGTTAGGTTACTTAACCAAGACCTACCACTGATACCTACTATTCTCCATACACACACACACACACACACACACACACACACACTCTAATGGGTTTGGAAATCCCTAGTTTATGCCATAATAGCATAATAGGGATACATATTGATTATAAGTGCTGGCATTTTGAGTGATATCCTATTGTATCCCAATGACTGACACATATGAAACTTTGTTGAACGAATAGATGAATTTCTCATTTAAAGCCTTCTTGCTTTCAATTCACGATTCTCTGCACAGGATGGCTATTAGCCAATAACCATGTTATTGGATACTTTGTATCCTCAGGCATCATGAATGAACAAGTTTCTTAAAAAGAAAGTAGATAATGGAACTCTAAGAGACATCTCTCCTTGGAGGTAGAAGGTACTTCCATTCTCCTTGCTTCAGAGAAACCAGGCAATGTGATCTTATGTGCACGGGCATCCATTCACTCATTCATTCACCCACTCCAACAAGTCTTCATGAAGTTCCTTCTGTGTGTAGGGTGATGATGCTGCGAGTCATATAAGGGGGCAGGGAGAGCCTTGCAAGAGCATGGCTTACAGTCCAGGGGCAGACAGGAAAACACAGCAAACACCAGAGCACAAAATAGGCAGCTGGGAGTGCCATAAGCAGCACTTGAAAAGCAATGTGGAGATTCAGGGGAGGCCAAAGTTGCATCAGGTAAGGGGAAACCAGACAATGCTTCAGAGATGGTGGCATTTGACACAGGCTTTCATGGATGGGTTAGATTTGGTCAGAGAAGAGGGGAAGGGGAAAACCTTCCTGGTAGAGATAACTATACGGGCAAGCACATTGAGGTGGGGAAGCCACAGATAGGTTTAGGGAAGGGAGACTTAGTCCATTTTCCTGGAGCAGAAAAGACACAAGAGAAAAAAATGACACAAAAGTGAAAACTGATAAATTAAGTTAGGGTCAAATCATGAAGAATGTGCAGCTAAACTGAGGAGCCACAGTCATTGCTATTTCTACCACACACACAGTCCCAGACGAGCTTAGAACCCATCAAGAAAGCCAAACATTCCCCCAGACCCCAAAACTAGCAGCTCCCCCACCAGAATGTAGCCTTGGCACCTGGCCCACCTAGCACAGCACCTGGGCGATATTAAGCCCTCAATAAAAGTTTGTTGGATTGAATTGGGAGGACAAAATAGAAACATTTCCACCGGTGGAAGTTAGGGGTGAAGAGAAGGTGCACAGCAATGCTGTGCTTTAAAATCGAATGTTTAAATATGATATATTGACCACAGCCCATATCCCAGCAATTACTCTTTATCCTACTGCCAAAACTCCTATGACATCAGAAATACTGGCATAGCAACCCCCTGAATCTCAAGGCATGCCCTGGGAGACCATAGCAGCATTTTAAGTGTGCTCTCAGAGGCAGTAGCTCAAGCACATATTACTTTACTAAAATCTAATGTACGTTCCAAGTACATCTCCACGTGACAAATGTTCATTTTACTCCAGGAAAGCAGTGGTCACTTGGACCAGGCATGGAAGGAAATGTCCCACAGCAAGAGGACGTTGCTCACAAAATGTTAGAGATGAAAGGATTGTCCCATGCCTGGTTCAGAACTGGAATGATGTATTTTGGTGAGGAGGGCATTCACAGTGGACTGGGTGCCTTTGAAGTTTCAGGGTCAGCCGGCTGTCTGCAGCCACAGAACATGGAAGAATCTGGAGCTGAGACTGGAAGTCTAAATTAGAATATTCAAAGACCAGGATATAGTGGGTCCAGTCCAGATTTGTTCACGTATTTGTGAAGGCCAAGCACAGCTTGATGTTTTGCAAAACTTCCACTGAACAGTTTTCAACAGTAAGTTAGCATGTATACTAAAACATACATGTATCACAAGGAAATAAAGATGGGAAGAGGCAATCTGAAGTAGCGGGAGGCATGTGAAACTTTCCAGCAGACAGTCCTATATATAAATACTGGATCTGTAACTTCCTAGCTTTGTGGCTTTCTGCAAAAGCTTTAATTTCTTATTATGTAAAATCAAGGTAAAAACATCTATCTCGCAGGATTTTTGTGATGATCAGGAAATAATATAAACAAAACTTACATCACCATGGGGCGCCTGGGTGGCTCAGTCAGTTAAGCATTCAACTCTTGATTTTGGCTCAGGTCATGATGGAGCCCTGCATGGGGCTCACGCTTAGTACGGAGTCTGCTTGTCCCTCTCCCTCTGTTTCTGCTCCCCTCACTCTCTCTCTCTCTTTCTCAATAAATAAATAAATAGATTGATAAATCTTAAAAAAAAAATCTTCTAGCACTGTGCCCAACAAACAGCAGGGACCCAATGAATGGTGGCGATTTTTACTATTACTAGTTTCTAATCATCACCTCCAATAATTTGGTGTTCTATTTCCCCACTATTTCTAAATTTGTATAAAATGGGATTTTCAACTTTCTCTATCTCTAAACTCTGTTTTCATAGAATCATGGAAACTCTGAGTTGGAAAGAAACTTAGGAGTCATATAACCCAACCTGGATGTAATCCTAAAGGATAAATTAACATCCTTTCCTAAAACATCTTCCTGGCGTACAAGCTCTCTCTGTGCACCAAAAAACAGCCCTTATTTATACGGTCAGAAACAGGATTCTGGAGGAGTACCGTGGACGCGCTTTGAAGAATGCCAAGTGAGATGCACAAATACATGACTTCTCCGTAGAAAGTAAAAGAGATCCAGTCATTTGGTAAAAGCTATTGCTGTTTTAAAATCTATTAAGTACAGCAATTGATGCAGTAGAACGGATTATAAATAAACAATAAATCATGCAATTATGACTGAATTTTGGCAAGATAATAAAAAGAGCAGGGGTATAATCAGGAAATAATAGAAAAGATCTGCAAGGCACCCCAGCAATTAGTGATAAACAGAACTTGGCTCGGAGCTGGAGCCCCAATATGGCTCTCATTAAAGAGCCTTGGGACCTATTCCTGGGGCAGACCTCTGCTAGCTTGGTGAGAAGTGAGGTAACCAAAATGTCAGTGTGTGCGCGCATGCACACACGCACACACATACCCATATTCAGATAATCTTTTACTATAGTATTATAACCACCTGGGCTGAAATGACTACCTTATGCCAAGTGAAGACCAATCCATGGTCTTCCAAAACTCTAATTGAGATGTTTCCTGTTCTCAGCTTTTTGACTCCTTCCTTTGTAATACCGTACACACACACACATACACACACACATGCATGCACGCACATGCACATGGGCGCGCGCGCACACACACACACAGGCACTGTGTGAAGGGTGCCTTCACTCATTTTTCCTTCCCCCTTTCCTTTCACCTTCTTTTATTAATGGTACCTCTTAAAGAGATAAATGCTCCCACACAAGTGATACCACTTAAACAGATAAATAGTCCACACTGGAGAGAGACAGCAAGCATGCGAGAAAACCCTGTCTTATTAGACTGGAAACAGACACACTATATTAATGCAAAAAATCAGCATATGGTTCTAATAGGCTTTCTTAAAATGATTTATCAGCTGTGATTAAGCCCTCAACCAGCATGTCTATCTTCATAAATAAAGCAAAAGTGCACCTTGCTCTCAAATGTATCTGCAGTATCTTATTACCCAGCCCTGTGCAGTGCACTCCATTTACAACATGGCTCTGGGGAGCCAAGAATTTGTGTGCAATCACAAAGTGTGTGCTCTAAAGAGACTGCCAAGATTTAGGACTCTTATCTCAGAGATAGTCTTACTAAAAATCCATTACAATGAAGGCTTATCCTCTCTCTCTGTGCCATGGAGCTCAGCACGGCTGAAATATGAACAGGTAATTAAAAGGATATGCCTGATTTTACAGTGAGCCTGGTGACACGGAATCACCAAACAGCTGTTGGGAAAGGCATCTGGCACTCGGTGCAGGTCACCTCTGCCAGGGGGCTGTAGCAAATGAGGACCACTTTAAAAATCAGAGTTGGTCTCTTTCTTCTCTTGTACGGAAAGGAAAGGCAAATACAAATATTAGTCATCTCGGTTCCGACCTCATTCTCCGGCTGGCTAATATGTCAAATGGTCTCAGCGGCAGACTTGAAAGAAAAAGTCTCCACAGACACCCTGGGCGGGGATGAGGAACTAAGTGCCGTGACTTCGAAACGGAGGAGGAGGAACTGGGTCAAAGCATGTGAGGGCCCTAAGTCAGAAACGGATGTTGGAAAACTGCACCGCGTCAACCATCTTACACTCACAGGGCATGGCTCTGTTGGAGTGGTATTTACTCTTTGATAAAAAGCCAGTAAGTCCAGGAGGATGAGCTGCATAAATCCCACAAAGCATCCAAGCAAAGTGTTTTAGTGGCTAAGTCCCTTTCAAGCCATTCCCCCCCAGGCACACAAAGCACCATTCACACCCTCCCTGCTCACACCGATCGGTACACAGAGATCACAGACACCTCTGCCCCCGGTTCTCTCTGAGCTTCCCAGGCACCACTGCTTGGCATGTCCATGTGCGGGGTGACTGAGGCACAAACGTGAGATCTCAATCCTCTTTACCACAACAAACTGCAGCCACGAGATTGAGGCAGGTCTGCTGTAGCGTCGTGAGACTGTGTCACACGGCAATAGACTTCAGGAGGGGCAAAATATAGAATCTCAGGAAAGAGAAGGGTGTTTGGACAGTCCCATTGGTGTGGTAAGCAGATTGTTTTTCTGTAAAATGCACCAGCCCGTTGTATCAAGAGTGCGGCCCTGGGAGCCCGAGTCTGTGCCTGTAAGCACTCCATTAGAAGAAGAGCGCTAATGAGGTCAGAGCAGCTCCTCTCGCCTGCCATCACAGCCTGCACCCCTGGCCCCGGCCAGCTGTCTGGCAATATGCGCCTCTGCTTATAAGGGGGTCCAAGGAAGGGCGTGTGTGTGTGTGTGTGGATCTGTGCAAATCCGTCACCACGAATCGTCGATCAACTCTTACGGTCGCACTAGGTGGGCAAATCAGTGGCACCATCCTAACAATCAGAGGGCAGCAGGTAGCTCTACTTGGACGTTAAATGTCTGTAAAAGCTGGTGTTGGACCTTGTAGGCAATTCTAGCTACTGGTCAGAATAATGAGGCATTATTCACAAAGCCTGGGTTGCTCACTTTGTCTAAAACAAGCATGCATGTATGTGTGATTATGATACAAATGAAGACAAAAAAGTCTAGCAGAGATCTGGAACAAAAAACTATGCTCCCTACCCCATTGTGCAGGAAAGAGATGCTCCTTCAGGAAGCAATGTCCCTGCTGCAGTGCTGTCTCTGTAGATGTGGAGTTTAAGTATCTGTCCTCAGGACCCTTTTATGACCACTTATTTTAATCAACATCAGAAAGAATGTTCAAGGTGAGATTAGATGCTCTAGTGACGTGTGCATCTAACACCACCTACCTAGAATGAGCTTTAATTTTAATTTTAATTTTTTGTTCTCCAGATCTTTATATTCAAACTGTGTGTGTGTGTGTGTGTGTGTGTGTGTGTGTGTGTGTGTGTGTATAATTCCAAAGTTTTCAAAAGGCCCAGTTTAGCACTGAGAAAATGAAGTCATGCATGACTTTTAGAGAGTGATGGAACGGAGTCGGGATTTCTTGCCCCCGTCCTGAATTCATTACTTCTCCACCACCCACGCCTGGGCTGTTACGAATAGCACTGGAAATGTTGGGAGGCCATTTTCAGGTGGACCAGCAGCACATGGCCACCACACTACACAGCACACTTTGGCAGACCATACAACAATACTACATTCTAGAGCACTGCAGATGCCAGGCTTACCCTGGAAGGACAGGAAGCCTGGGCCCGCCGTGCCAACAAATCCGACAAAAGCCTCACGTTCGTAAATCCTCTGGGAAAGTTCCTAAGCTCTGTGCATCACAAATCTTAGCAGAAGAAGCCAGGCAGGGGATGGGTTCTCTGAGAGCAGCTTTGATTCACAATGCCCGGTGCTGCATCATCTGTAGTCAATCAACCTGACATCCACACGGAACACGACTGCTTTTCTTCTTTGGGGATCTGACTGCTTACAGAGCCCAAATAAGCCCCCCACCCAAACATAAAGCCACAGAAAAGGCGGGGTTCAGACAGCACCGTGATCAACTTTCAAAGTTTTCATGTAACAGATAGTGTGCTCTGCACATCACTCAGATCCCAGGGACGGCTGTGCCTGCAGCCACACTAAATTCAAAATGTGAGGTTCACCCCCACTCCATGGAGAGAACTGGGGACACCCCCACAGTGCCAGACAATGAAGGGAGAGCTTGCAGGTGGGACTATCCCTTCTTCTAGCTCCAACACTGTCAAATGAAACAGCTCACATTCGCCTTCAGGGCAAAGGTCAAAATATCACCGACATACGCAACAGTCTGATTTTGCCAATGCGAGTGCATCTTGTTAGAAGAATTCGTGCCCAGAGGAGATGCTAAGGGTAAAGTCTCCCAGCATTCCATTTCACTCTAGAGCCAAATGAGACAACTGGGCTCATCACACAGAAGAGTCATAGGTTCAAACAGGCTAAAAATAGCCTCTAATATCCCAGAAAGCAAAAAACAAAGTGAAGCCCGGCAATGTTCTGGAAGAGACGGTGCCTGATATCCCGTCATATTTGGGGTGCAAGGATCACCCAGGCAAAAATCAAGGAGCAAGCAGGTGACATTGTGCATGGCTACCGAAGAGAATGGCCTGGATTGCATCTCCAGTCCAACCAGCTGGTGAGCCCCTCCGGGTCATCAAAACAGCCAGTTCCCAAAAATGTAAGAACGTGGTACAAGTCATTTAAGAGGGGGAAAGAACCCCACTATTTCCTAGGCCTTTGGGCTTTGGTGATAGTTGGGTAAAGAACAAAGAAAATGTCCTTTAAGGGGTTTCTGAGGCTAAAATCAGTAATTGCACCACAGGCTTGAGTTGACAGCCAACATGCTGGAAATATGGACGGGAGGAATGCTCGGAATGCCACTTCCTGGCCTCAGCCTTATCAATATGGAAATAACTTAACAGCACACAAATGCTGAAGCAGGGTTCCCAGAATAAATCATTCCCATACCTGCTCTGGACCATACTTAACGTTCACCTGGATTTATGAGACAATGGAGGCAGCGACTCTTGCAACTATTATAATATTATTTTCCTATTCTCTTTTTACAATGTCGATTTTTTTTTTTCTCACATCTCTGCGAGGGGCCCAGGTAGGTAATTCTTAGCTACAGATGTGCATGGAGTCTAACATTTGGGCCAATTTTCCAAATGTGAGCGCTGTTTTCTGCCTAGAATGGAAGCTTCATCTTTAAGTCATTTTGGTTTAATCCAGACCTGAAATCAGCTCTGTTTTCCTGCCTGCCTTTGGGAGCATTAATGCAGGGCCTCCCAGAGGACAGCATGAGCTTCCTCTGCAAATGCAGAGGCCCCCTGTGCCCAGGTACACACCCACCTCCCTGGGGCCTGTGTGGTGGGTGGCTGAGCCTGAACTACTAAGAGCTGGAAATGGATGCCTTCAGAGGAGAGCATCTATTCCCTGTTGTGATTCCACCAGGTTCCTACCCTGAAATCCCAGCCAGGCTTGCCTGCCTCGGGACAGGTAAGGAATGATTTTTAACTAGCTAAGAACCCAACCCAACCCAACCTGGAATGGAAAAATCAGCATGTTGAGAAAGTCTCCTGCTGGGAAAAGCAGTCCTTTTCTGGACGCTTAAAGACCCATAATCCCTTTAGCGAGGAGCCTCCCAGCCAAATAATTCAATTGGGCTAATTTTCAGCTACAGGAAGGCCGCCTGATGGGAAGACAGGCCAAACAAGTGGTCCTCACAGGCCAAGTCTGGGCTGATGGTAGTGCCTGGGGAGCTTTGGGACTCCACTGTGTTTTGGGCTATTTTGGGTGTCCTTTCATCATCCCTTCAGAGCTTCCCCATCCCTGCTTTTGTCCTTTTAGAAGCATTCCATGCACGGAACGTCATAGAATCAAGACTACGTTTGACAGCTCCCAACGCACTCCTTTCTACACCTCTGACATCCCACACCAACCCCTCTCCCTCTTAACAATGACAGTATCTGGAGGGACTTTGAACTTAACTACAAGTCAGAAGTAGAAGAGCTGCAAGAACAATTTTTTTGACTTGTAAACATTTTGGTTACTTTTTATGTATTAAAAAAATGCATTCAATGTTGCAAGACTTAATGCTAGGTATTTCATTAAAGTTAGATTAGCATTCCAAAACTTTCTTGGAATTTGCAGCAATAACCCAGGAGGAAGTGATGATAGTCTAGACTTGAGGGGACAGAAAGGGAAAATAAAGGGAAGGTAGGAAGTCTCTTTCCTTAGAAAGTTGCTGGGACCCAGTGAAGGGGGCAAAGGAGGGTGGGAAGGCAGAGCTGACTCCTGCGGTAGGTGAAACACGCCTCTGACTAGACTGGGCAGCGACTTGTCACGAGGAAGCTCTGAGCACAGTTTGGGGGCAGTTGGGAGTAGCAGAGGTGTATTAGATGAGAATGTGGATAGCAACTGGAGATTAGAGGCTAATATTCAAGTCTGAAGAATAGAATATAGTTGAAGGAATCGTCCAGTGGAGCTGATTGTTATGTAGTCAGAATTTATGAGTTTTCTGAAGAGAAGATGTAAACAGAAACTACCCGGGAGTGGATAAAGCCAACAGACAAGGAGGCAGAGACAAAACAGGGACGTAGGAGAAAAGCCCTACCACTGGCCCTCCATAGTGAGGGCCTAGCAACACTGTCTCTCTTGATAGTTTATCCCTCTGCACTTCAGTGGGGAACATAGCACTGGTATAATCACCTGTAATTATTCCCTGTGAACTAAAGGGACCAAAATCAAATGATCATTAATAACATGTTCAAAATGTCATGCATGGGCCTGAATATACTTCATGAATATTTAAGTACTTAGATCATTGCTGTATCCTGTCACAAATGAACAGGAAATACTGGTGTAAGAAAATACTATTTTATTCCGCAATGTTCCCAACACAAGTAGCGGTTCTCAAAATCAATGCCCAGTTCTCTCTAGTACCCTTCCTGTTGTATCTTAAACAGGGTCTGAGCCTCCCAATCTCTCCCACTCTGTAGCTTCAAGTGGAAACATAAGTACCTCATATGAGACCACTCGTCACAGCACGGAACGAGTGCAAACCCTCCCTCATTCAAACTTTAGCCTCTGGAAGCCTTATGATTGGTTCTCCAAAAGACATCAGGCAAAGACCTCTAGCTTGCCAGGACACACGTCATGGGATAGCAGATATCAATAAGACCTATGACAAAAAAACTTAAACACTTAATACTGAACTCAGAACAATACAACCTGCCACTCACAGGCTGAGACATTTATCTGCGATTCCCACCAATGCCACAACCCCCTTTTAATTCTGATTAGAACACTGGTTGGAGGCAGAGCCATGAACTGCCACATAATTTAGCTTTAGAGATTAGATCCTCAGCTTTAAGAGATAACATATTTTTTTCCTCAGTGTGAAAGTTAGGTTGTGAGGACTCATCCATTTGAATCCAAATTATCCAAACATACAAATTCTCCAAGGGAGAAGATGACCAAACCCCTGGTACCCCTCTTGGTCAGTATTCCTCCAAACCACCTGCCTTCCTTCATCATCCACATCAAATATACTTGATCTAAGGTGCTCATTCTTTGCAAGGCAATAGACCATGCATTTTGCCACTTAGAGGATACCCTGACTTTCCACCAAAAAAAATTTTAAATAAAGCAAAAAACCCCCATGAGTTTTTTAGATTTACTATTAGAGAGAGAGAGAGAGAGAGAAGGTGACCAGGGGAGGGGCAGAGGGAGAGAGAGAGAATCCTCAAGCAAACTCGCCGCTGAGCAGGAAGCCTGATGCAGGGCTTGATCCCAAGACCATGAGATCATGACCTGAGCCAAAACCAAGAGCCAGCTGCTTATCCAACTGAGCCACCCAGGTGTCCCGCCCCAAAAAAACCCTATGAGTTTTTATTTCCCACTCCATTTTAAAATTGAGGCAGAGCCTCAGATCACATCTTGATTCACTGACATATGGCAGTGGATAGCAACTCTTCATAATCTCTGGTAAGACTGTACACATTAACCCTAAATTCCAGAAACTAAAACACATGCAATAGCTTCTGGTCTTTTCCACTGGTTTAGTCATTCCCATAAGTGGGATGCAAAGACCAAGCCAACTTCTCTTCCCAGTGTCAAAGTCCACTCAAGCTGAGGGCATAATGTAAACCTAGAAGGAGAAAGCTGGGGAAAAAAAAAAAAAAAGCTTTACATTTGTCGCATCCTGAGATGGGAGGACAAAAATAATCCTTGTAAGATAAAGGTTAGGTTTTCCAGTCATTGGGATGGGGGAAGAAATAGATTGTTATCTCTTCTAGCATTGCGAGTGGGTGTTTCCTTTCAGTCATGCTGATCAAAAACAAAACAAAACAAAACAAAACATGCAAAGATCAAAACCAGTTTATCGTTTCATCTCCCAGGATTTAGCAAACATGATGACATTTTCAAAAGCAGAATAAAATCAAGTTTTCAGGTTTCGGAGAGTCTTTTTCTCCAGACTTCTGCAAGAGGGAGGGACTGTTTTATGCAAATGTTGTAGAGGCCACACGCTAACAAGAGCAGCTGTTGCGAGTTTGCTCCACTCCCTATCTTTTGTATCTTTCCTTTCCCATTCAGCGGCCGGTCGCTCATGCCTTCCCCAGAGGACGGCCATGCCAGCTAGGGCCTGATGGAGCTAGACTGTGTATGAAGGCAGAGGGCCTGCCTCTCTGCACCCTCTCTCCCCGAGTCACTGGTGGTGTCGAGTAACATGATTTCCAGGTACAGAGTTTAATCAGATTGAGCAGCCTACATTTCTGAGCTGAGACTGACCTGGCCATGCCCTGTTCCGTGACTCCTACTGAGCTGGGATCCAAGATCTTAAGATTGTAGCCTGTCCCTTGTTCCCATGTGTTCAACAGTCAGTACCCTCTGGGAATAGACTGCACTTTTCATCATTTGGGTAGGAATTCTAGAGCATGGAAATGTCCTCATTTGCTATTGCTCCATCAGCATAACGAGTCAAATTTAGGTCCTATGGGAGAAGAGCAACGCTCAGCACTTACACACCGTGCTTTTCATCCTCAGGGTCCTTAACCACGTTAGGCTGTAATGTTATATTTCTCTCAGCAAGACAAAGGAGTTCATTTCTCGTCCTCTCAACTGCCCTTCCTTTCTTACACACAGACACAGACACACACACACACACTCCCACACAATTGCTGTCATATGATGGAGCTATATCCCACTTCCTGGACAAGCATTATTCCATTTTTTAAAAAATCAAATGTAAAAGATCAATTCACCTTCCTCTTTCTTTGTCTCTTTTTAAAAATCTTTTTGTCTTTGTTTCTGTTTTTTTCCACTGACGTGGAACATGAAATCGGCATGCTGACTGCTGGTTATTGAAGTCCGCTGAGCATTACTACTAGCGTCCCCATGCTTGACTTGATTCTTCATGCCTCAGGGTCTTCTGTGTCATCTCTGGCCACTGAGGAGAGCTGAATACTCTTGTCTTCGAGGTTCTGGAGGAGTCTGCCAAGTTCCATGCTCAGACCTCTTTCCAACTTCATCTCCATTCATTCCAGGCCCAGATGATTCCATCAAGTCTCATGTATTTAAACACCACCTATAGGCCAGTGACTCCCAAATCTGTATCTTCAGACGGGTCACCTCTTCCTGAATTACAGACCATTATATCCATATGCCCACTCCATATCTCCATGTAAGTAGAAAAACTGTCTCCACAGTTTTCCCCTCAAACCTGCTCCTCCCACAGGCAGCTCCAACCTTCTAGTCGCTTAGGCCAAATACCTGGTGCACTCTTGATTCCATCCTTTCTATTACTCCCCAGATCTAATTCATCAGTAAATCCTGTTGGTTCTATCTTCAAAAGAGACCCAGAATGTAACCACCATGTCCATCTCCACCTTGGACCAATCTATCCTAATTCTTCCATTAGCCTCTGGAACTGGTCTCTCTCTGCTACTGTCCCCCAACAATTTACTTTCAACGCAGCAGCCAAAGTGAACTCTCTAATATATTTACATCAGATTCTATCACTCCTCTGCTTGAAACTGTTTATGGTTCCCCATCTCACTCAGGAAAATCTGAAGGCTGCAGGCCTTCCGGACTCTGCCCTCCCGGGCCCACTCTTTAGCATTATTACAAACCCTCCTCTTTGTGATTCCTCTGACCCACAGAGCATCCTGCAGCCCTAGGGCTTGGCACTTATTACTCTCTGCACTTGGAACACTCTTCTTCCTGACGTACACCTGCTCTGACACAGAGCTCTGTTTTCTTCCTTCCAGCCTCTGCTGCATGTCCACTTACTACCAATGTCCTCCCTGACCACCCCTCCCCCCAGCACTGCCTCTGCCCCTTCCCTGCTAGACCATGCATCACCTTCTGACGTGTTACATGTTTCATGGTTTTTACTTGCTTATTGTCTTGCCCACGAGAAGTAAGCTACCTAAAGGCAGGGTTTTGTTTTTAATGAGCTTCAGTCCACAATATATTCATCAATGCCTCAGACAATGCCTGGCACATGATGAGCGCTCGAAAATATTTACTGAATGAATAAATGATGAACACAAGTTTCCCACCTGTTTCAGGACATGGGCCAGCCTGACTTCTAAGCTGTAGGCAAACTGAGATTTGTGAGGCCTGCTAGTGACGGAAGGGAAAAACGTGTCTTATTAAACCACGAGCTCATATTTCTGTGGAAGACTGAGATATTGGGGCTTTTTCCATTATCGTGACCTGCCTCTAGCCCGTCCTCAGTCTGTACATACATGGGGATGTCTGTCCTCAGTCTGTACATACATTGGGATGTCTGCCCTCAGTCCGTACATACATTGGGATGTCTGTCCTCAGTCTGTACATACATTGGGATGTCTGCCCTCAGTCCGTACATACATTGGGATGTCTGTCCTCAGTCTGTACATACATTGGGATGTCTGTCCTCAGTCTGTACATACATTGGGATGTCTGTCCTCAGTCTATACATACATTGGGGTGTACTGAATAAAGAGCTTGTATTCCTACTTTTCAAGCAGCGGGTGAATAAATGAAGCAGGAGCTGGGGGTGTCAGCATTAGAGGTAAGTCCACAGAACAGAATTTTCCCCAATGGATAGCCGAACGAGCTAAGTGAGGATCAATTCTCTATTTGCTCCTGAATAGAATTTTCCAGACCAAACTGCAGCTAGAAAGTTAAAGGTGGAGGGAAGGACCGGCCCAATTTTTCTGATTTTTTTTTGTATAAAGTACTTAGACTCAGAGGAAAAGAAATTAGAAGAAAGTTGGAGCTGTAGAATTAAAAAGAAATAATTATCTGAATGCAGAGCGAAAGGAGGGAAGGAAGAAGATAACATTCAATAATAATAAGGTATGCATTGAATAGAGAGAGCTTATATTCCTACTTTTCAAGTAGGGGATGAATAAAGGAAGCAGGAGCAGGGGGTGGCAGTGTGCCAGGGATGTTGGTAGCTGGAGAAATGTGGTCAAAAGTTTGGAGAAAAGTATGCTGGTAGATTGGAGAGTATCTCCCACCTTTCATTTACCCACTTGTGGCTTCCAAAGAAATGCTAGGCAGAAGCCACCAACACAGCCCATCTGGCTGCTGGAGAAGTCATCGTGCATTAGGTCTCAAGAAGCTATGGCCACCCAAGGCTGGATTTGGCTGCTCTGGTTTAAAAGAGGTAAGGTAGGAGGCGCCTGGGTAGCTCAGTCGTTAAGCATCTGCCTTCGGTTCAGGCCATGATCCCAGGGTCCTGGGATGGAGCCCCGCATCGGGGTCCCTGCTGGGCGGGAAGCCCGCTTCTCCCTCTCCCACCCTCCCGCTTGTGTTCCCTCTCTCGCTGTGTCTCTCTCTGTCAAATAAATAAATAAAATCTTTAAAAAAAAAAAAAAAGAGGCAAGGGAAGAGGCTACCTCAACAGCCTGAATGCTGTCCAGCTTTTAGTGCGTGCAAGTAAAGTTGGAGTCTGAGAAGGTGATCTCCTGAGACGCCCAACCCAAAACCACGAGGGAAGCTGGCTATAGAATTCCCCACCCAAATACCCATCACAAAACTAGCACATGGCTAAAAGCAACATTCAGGCTAAAATTAACAACAACACAAGAAACAACATGTTGGCAAGGATGTGGAGAAAGGGGAACCCTCTTGCACAGTTGATGGGAATGCAAACTGGTGCAGCCACTCTGGAGAACAGTATGGAGGTTCCTAAAAAGTTAAAAATAGAACTACCCTACGATCCAGCAATTGCACTACTAGGTATTTACCCACAGGATACAAAAATACAGATTCGAAGGGGTATGTGTACCCTGATGTTTATAGCAGCATTATCAACAATAGCCAAACTATGGGGAGAGCCCAAGTGTCCATCAACTGATGAATGGATAAAGAAGATGTGGTGTGTGTGTGTGTATGTGTATTTATATAAAATTTATATATTACATAAATATATTTTATATATCTTATGGAATATCACTCAGCCATCAAAAAGAATGACATTTTGCCATTAGCAACAACATGGATGGAACTAGAATATTATGCTAAGTGAAATAAATCAGTCAGAGAGAGACAAATACAATACAATCTCACTCATATGTGGAATTTAAGAAAGAAAGGAGATGAATATATGGAAAGGGGGAGAAGAAAAAAGGGAGAGAGGGAAACAAACTGTAAGAGACTCTCAACGATGGAGAACAGGCTGAGGGTTGAGGGAGGGAGGTGGTTGGGGGATGGGCTAGATGGGGGATGGGTATTAAGGAGGGCACTTGTAATGAGCACTGGGTGTTGTATGTAAGTTATAAATCACTGAATTCTACTTCAGAAACCAATATTGCACTGTATATTAACTAAAATTTAAATTAAAAAAATAAAAAACAAAAGCAAGATTCAAAGACACTTTTTAAAAATATTTTAAATATGTATTTAAAATATGTATTTCTACAACTGCAATTGTCCTTTTTCTCAAAGTTGCTTGCCTGATTATTTTAATTTATAAAGTTTATTTATACTCTTTCTCAACAAGGACTCAAAAGTAATTCAGAAAAAAATGTATAGCATAAAAATGTTTTTTAAATTAAAAAAATCAGGACCAGAGGAAATATAAACTAGAACTGAAAGTCTAGTCTGGAGGGAAGTAAAATATGTTCATCACAGTGTTCTAAAAAGTTCTCAAAGTTAAGCAGTAAACTTGGCTTTCTGTTAACCGAGCAGTCAAAGCGAAAAGAGAAACAGAACCAGTTACATGATTCTCCTGTCCACACAGAGAAAATATTTCAGTTCCTTAGGGGAAGCAAACGATTTCCTGGAATTCAGATCTGCAAGAATTTCCTCCCATGGGGCTTCATATAGGAGATCATGAGTACTACGTAAAGGAGAACATCTAAAACCACACCCCTACCATGGGGTTTCCTAAAGCTGTCCTTGGTAAATGTCTGTAGGAAAATCAAGGACACATACTTCAGTTAAAACCATTCTCTCAGAAATGAAGACAATATAAACCAATAGGAACTAGCATACACCTTTCTTACAGTTCAGTTTAATCTAAGAAGCCAACCTTGACTATCTTGAGGAATGAACGAATTTATAATCCTTCAGTTTTTTCACAGATGCCACATTTACCAGGAGAGCTAAATGTCGAACTCAAAACAGAGGAAATTTACTAGACGTTTTGGTTCTTCTTCGCCCTTGTAATTTTCATTTTTGAAAAAATACGTTTCTATTGCAGTGAAATAAAGAATGTATGTGTTCTTCCTTTTTTTTGGGGGGGGGGGTTAAATTTTTAAGTGCCCAGAACAATGCCTGGCAAATAAGTGCTAAAAAAGTATTCATTTTAAAAGTGGGGGGCGGAAAGCCTTTCATGTCACTTGAGGGGTGGGGAAAGTGGTTGTGTAAATTAATTATACATAAATAAAATGAGCTGACTGCGATTTTATACCTCTCTTGTATCCACCAATTATGATGATTCTTCTGAAAGCAGCACAGACTCAGTGCAAGCCCTTGACTGTTTTAATGTGAGAATGTGACATGAAAAATCTGGTAGAGGGGGATTATTATAATTTCACGTAGAGGAGAATTCAAAGGTTTTGAAATATCAGAGCCTTTAAAATATCCTCTCCGATGGAACAGCTGGACCTTCAGAATCCATTACAACCTAGCCAGCCCTTCCTTTTAACCCACTTCCACATTTTAAGTCTCTGTTCATGGAATGTGTCTAATTTGTTGTTTGGTACATTGTGGGCATTCAATAATGCTCTATCGTAACAATGGAAAAAATGCTAAAGAGCTTCATTATCACATTTACTTGTGACTCCGTTTCCTTTCCTTAATCTTGCAAAGTGATTTTTAAAATGCAAGCATAACATTACAAGAAACTGAATATATTCTGGAGGCATGCATAAAGTGGATTTTCTACATTTGTAAGAACAAATAATCCACATGTATATTTAAACCATTTGTCTCAACAATAACAGATGTTCAATAATACAAATGGGAAGTAACTCAAACTGGTGGAGGTCTACCGGGAAGATTATGGAAATCGGACAGTGAGAACCTGGGACAAAATCAGATGAAACCCCCTCTCCTACTGCTACAATTATTCTTTGACTCTTGTCTTCTGCATGCAACACCCATGTAAGGCTACCTACTAAATATTTAGCAAAGTAAAACAACTAGTTTTGAATACAGAGAGTCTGTGAGTTATCCAACTCAAGGTTCAAGAATCAGGTGTTTTGTTTTGGGGGGGGTTTTTTGCTTGAATTTCCTATTTCAGATGTCTGTTTCTGCCACGATAGATTCTACCACAATCAGGGATTCATCCTTTTAAAAAAAAAAATTAGACAAATACTTGCAAATGGATAAAATGCTTTTTTAGGGCCACATCCACACAATCTGCAGTGCCAACAAAGTTCCCACACAGAAGATTCTCACAGGGGTTAGGGGAGGCACCTGCCAAGGAGTCCATTCAAGCAAACCTACCCGCTTGCTGCTCTCCTCCTCCTGAGCCTTCCTGAACTCATGCTCAAGGGAGCAGTCCAGCTCATTGAAGAGCCCCACTTCCTCACAGTTCTTCAGGAATCTCGTTGGGGTCGGAGTCTGATCTGAAAACAGAGACCGAGTGATCATACATGGGTTCTTTTCCTCAAAAGCCAGGGGTAAGCATGAGCTCAATTCACGAATCCCTTCCCCTCGCCTTGATTAAGATGCGAACTGGTCATCCATAATCTTCCACCCTTTTAAGTAAGATGACAATATGAAAGAAAATAAAACCACAAATCTCACAGGAGGAATACAATGTATAAAAGGCTGCATATGTGAGGGTTTTTTAAACTTCCCCCATCAACTTTCTGGGGTCCCCATCACTTAAATACACATCGCAATGTGTGGAATGACTTTTTTTTTTTTCTAAACAGGAAAAAAGAATGATTTAGCTAAAACCAGGCCAAAAAAAATCTGCTGAGCCAATGTTAAGCTTGATTTCAGGGGGCTGGGAGGAAAAAAAAAAAGGTTTTGTAAATGTTTATATCAAACAAAAAGAAACAAACAAGCACATTAATTCCTTTCTCTTAATGGAAAAGGAAAATACAGCAATTCTCTCTCTCATTTTGAGAGTCACAGAGGATGATGAAAGTTTCCAAGTCAAACACATTCAGCTTTCATCCATTAAAAATATAATTATTAATTTTATTTTCCTTTGCTATAGCCAAAGGAATGTTCTGAGAAAACTCTTTAAAAGGAATAGAATTTTTTTCATATTGTTGACTGTCTAGCAAGCATACTACTTAGGAAACTTGAGGATCTGAAGCCACTATTTGCGGCTTAATATTTATGTAGCCTTTGCAGTTTACACAATGGTTTCACACACATTCTCTATAATCTAGATCTCACAAAAGCCTAGAAGGTAAATAGGGTAGAATTATACTTTTGTAACCACTAAGGACAGTCATCTTCTCTGGTAAAGATGTCCTGGAGTTGACATGAATAAAACTGTACACTGTCCCTTTCTCGGAAACAGAAGATGGCCATGCTAATTATTTTGTAAATGAGGAAAATGAAAGTCCTGGGTGATTCAGAGTCTTGTTCAAGGTCTCCCAGGTAGATGTGATGACACCAGGATTATAAGCAAGGCCCTGCTACCCTTTCCAATATGCACATGTATTGTTCCCACCTAAGCCGACAACACACACACTGCTAGAATGATGATGGCACTTGTCTGTCTTGACCCACACTCAGTCCCTAAATCTCTTTCTGTTTAGTTCTCAAATGCCTCACCACCAAGCAACTGAAGAGTGCCCTCAAGTTGAAATGAATGTGCCATTTCTGCACACTCTTTATAAATTCCTGTATGACAAGAAACTAGAATCGTATTTACTTTCCTAATTCATACAGAGAGCAGTAAATCATCCATTGAGATTCAAAGAAATAGCTTAATATTCATGAAGCTGAAAACAGCTTGATATCCCCATATATTCAGCCCTTCTAGGGCAAGGTCTCCTGATGCCCTATGGCAAGGGGCTTTTCTACCTGTTAAGCACCCAGCTTGTTGACTTGGATTTCAAGGCAGCAAAAATCCCCTTCTGCATTCTTTCCCATTTTTAGCCCAACCTCCAAGATACTGAGCTCTCTTTCGAAGTATACAGAAAGCCTACCGCAGATGGTCATAAATGGACATTACAGATAAAAGCCATGCAAAAGTTGGGTTTGATTGAAAATGGTTTTATTAGCACATTAATTTATTAAGATTCACACATATACACCTATGTCCCGATACACATATAACACGTATATGTATATATACACATATACGTATATAGTGTGTTAGATGCTTATAAAAGAAAAATTAGTATTTGTGAGCATTTTGCAGCTTACAAACATTTTCACCTACGCTGTCTAGAATCTAGATCTCACAAGATCCTACAAGGCAAGTAGGTGCACATTATTTTAGAAATGGAGAGGTAAGTACCTTGCATAAGGTCACAATTTGCAAACATTTTATCACTATTAAGTCCTCTTTTATGTTCAAACATAACCCCTTCTCAATCTAAATCCTGTGCTTTGCCCAGACTCTCCTCTGGGTCTGAAGGACTCTTACGTATGTAAAAGACAATGCTGACAACCCAGAAATCTAGACTTGAGAACTGTGTGATTTGGAGGAAATTACCTACATTCTCTGGACCTCATATTCCTCATCTTTCAAATAAAGTTCTAAAGTTACATGGTTCTGTGAATCCTAAAATCACCACCGTAATGGGTTCTCTTCAAAAGTCACTGTCAGTAGATCAAAGAAACATGACCATTTAAAGGACAGCTTAATGGCAACATCTGGAACAGCTGGCTAGACACTGGAAATTAGGCCAGAAGTAAAGGCCAGATAGACAGATAAAGAAGTTTCCTGAACAGAAGGTGTAAATAGACAAGACCTGACAGTGGAAATAAAGGTGTGTGTATGTGTGTGTGTACATATTCTTCCATTTATTGGGTGCTTATTGTCAGAGATAGTGCTAAGTGCTTTGTATGATGCGCCATCTCATTAATTTTTACACCAACATTTGGTAAAAAAAATCATTTCCCCCTTCTACTTATGAGGAAACTAAAACTCGCCCCAGGCCCTATTTAGAAACTGAGTCACATAATTGTATCGGTAATTGACAATCCTAACCATCCCTGGTTCTTTTAAAGTATCTTGGAATCACTAGATCCCTCCTATAATAGAACCATGTTACAATCCTACAGACCTTCTACTATCTCGCAGGCCATCTTGTGAATAAAAAACCTGAGAAAACAACACAGGACGGAACTTAAGTATTAGATCATTCGTCATCAATAGGAATTTAGTTTGCCAGGTTTTAATTTTTCTTCTGTTCCTCTGTATTTCTCTATTGGAGATTTACAAGTTGAGGACCATGATTCCAGGTAGAGAGAACAGTCATCCTAGCAGGATCCATATGACTCCTGAACTCTGAGATGAGTTCATGAGATGGGCCATCAAACTGAATTCAGACAGGCATTTGGAGGCCAAGCCCCAAGAAAGTTGAGAAATGTCTTCTGTCTTCCCTCAGCAAAATTATCCCAGGATTCCAGCATGTGCACATATACACACATACATCAGCAAAGGAGGTGGAAGGAACATGGCATAGGGATAGTACAGGCAACTTCCACCACCATGAGCCTCTGTGCAGCAACAGGGAAACAAAAGGTATGAAGCAAGGGGAGCCATGGGCCCTAAAGAGAGTTGGTTCCCTCCTATCTCTAGAGCAGAAGACCCAGATGGAGGAGGTCACAGCGTTGTTATGAAAGGTGACTTTCTTTGCTGTGTGATATAATGAGGGAAAAGCAAAACCGGTATCTATATCCACATTTGGAAGAGATAAGGCATGCTGTTCCTAATTTTTAATTCATTTTCTTCTTGTGAATGAGCTATTCTTTCCAGTTACAACAGGAACCAGAAAATGGAGCTTAACTTTTATTTTAACATTTATAGAATTAATACAAGGTCTCTAGCTGTCTTTGATCCCACATGGTACCAGTTCCAAGTAAGCCAGGAAATGTGCAAATCTTCAAAAAGGGGACAGCTAAATCTATCAGCAGCTTAAATAAAAGAGTCAGTTTCTCAGCCACACGAATGCTTTGTCAAGTAAGTATTCCAGCTGAAATTAGATCTGAAGTAGGTGAGTAATATCCATGGCCATAAATTAAAGTTCTGATAAACCACACCTTCTTTAGAACCAAGGGCATGCACCAGCTACGGCAGCAGCAATTTCTATGTCATGAGTAACAGTGGCTGGTGCTCCGTTGGTGGATAATATCTAAGGTGTGTTCAGGAGTAACAGGCCACACTCGAAGGACTTCCAGGAGCTGGCTCCAGTGGGAACTCAGAGCCGACATGCTCACTGGAGGACTTCTGCTCACCTTTCTTTCAGTGTTTCCACTTGAGTGAGACCATCTGAATGCGAGAAAGAAATAACCCCAAATCTCAAACTAAACTCAAAGTTAATAACTTTTGAGTTTGGGCTTTACTTGAGTTGAAAGTACTTTGTTGTTACTACCTTTGCAAATCTGAATTGTCCCTGCATAAACGCCCACAGGCTGCTTTCTCCCAGGGACTTTGCAAGAGCACAACACTTTCTCAGGACACCCAAACAGCTGGGACCCGGGCAAGTAAGGCATCCTAGCCACTTTTACCTGTCTGTATTATATGTCCTTAAGATTTCTTTAACACTTGGACAAGACTGGCACCAAAAGGGATTAAATAAAAAATCCCTTGTAAAATTTGTCATATTTCAATATCTGGCTCCCTTCCTGGAATGGTGAGTCTGTGCCTTGAAAAAAGGAGTACCTTTTCATGGAATTTCTGCTTCTGTAAGCAGCTAGGTAGACGATTCTTGCCATGCAGAGACCCTGCTTGTATATCTACCTGAGAGTGCCACAAGCTTGACATTATGGTTTAGAATTTCACCCCTCAGCTATGTGACCAGAAATCCTGCACCCCACTACATCTGGGAAGGACCACAAGTATATGGCTACAACTGTTAGAGGAAAAAAAAGAAACTCACTACAGTCCATAGTCTGCCTAGCATCAAATGCTTCAGCCCCAGCAAGTATGATTATTCCAAAGTCCAAATGACAAGCACAAAGCTAAAGCCTGAAACCTGATTCTTCTTTTAAAAAGTGTTTAGTCTGCTCTACATTTAATAATAGGTTGCTACCTTATTCAGTTTCAGAGCTGCATTTGAGCTACATGTTTGTCTATGTTTCATTTTCCTCGATGATAAAAAGGCAAGGCGACAAGTCATCAATTAAAAAAAAAAAAGTAAAAGCAGAGTTCCGATAATATACCAGAGAAAAAGAATGCAACTCCCGAAGTAAAATCTTCTTTCCAGTTGGTCTAATGTTCTCAATGGTATCACTAAAGGAATAGGAGAAGTAATTTTACATCATTTTGTATTACATTGACAGTGACTGGGAATACTATAAAAGCCCCACTAATTCATACCAGTTATAAGAAAGATCAGTTTGAATTGGTGACCATTCTAATTATAGGGTACTTTTTTAAAGGTAATGCATGTTTATTATTTGCATGACTCAGATTCGGCCAACAAAATGCAGCTTAATGGAGTCCCTCAAGAATGCTGCTCAAATCAATAGAGAAAAGTATTGGGATTAGCATATCTATTTTAGTAAGAGTTGGGGTTCTCAGAAAAGACATTTTTCTCAGACATTTTAATATTCTTTTTATAGTTACATTTATCCTGTGAATTTTGCAGCAAATGCTTTCTTGAAAATACTCTTACTTAGTTCCTATCCCTGTGTGAATTTTAATACAGTCTTAATCAGGAGAGTCTACATTAAGTGAATTTTAAAATATACAATCCTTTATAAGAGCCACAATCAGTAACAACTGACAGAATTCCATGGAATTTTAGACAGGCTCCTTTACAATAAATGTGCCTTTTATTGAATGTGAATACACAAAGGAGCCATAGGGTCCTCTCCATAACACTGATGTTACTATTTTTCTGCATCTGTCCCAAGAGACAGTGCTGCCATGGGACAAATCAAGGCAACTCCGGGTTTTTAAACAATAGTTGTGGAATGCTTAAGAGTTGCCCGTGGCGTGGGTAATCCAGGTCCCTGAGAGATGAGACACACTGGCAGAACTCTGGAATCCACTTACTGTCAAGACGGAGAGCTGGCAGACTAGATGCCCTTAGGAGGGGCTTAAGTCAACTAGAAAATGCTCTGACAAGGGCATCTCCTATGACACATGGCTCCAGAAGACACAGATCCAGATTTAAATTAACCAAGTAAATAATCCACCCCTATTCACTGTCAGCCATGGCCTAGCCAGAGCGTTCCAACAGCAATCAAGCCACAATTTTAATTCACATTAGAGGAGCTGAGCTGGTGGAAAGGGTTATGAACACTGAGATCATGTCTCCCTTCAGGCTAGGTGAACAGAGGGGATCCAAGGTGAGCCTCTTATCAAGCCCTGCCCTGGACTATGGAAGCTAAAGCTTCACATTTCCACTTAGTTACTAATTGCCTGAGGTCATTCTCTGGTTTCTCTTCAGATCATGTAAATCCTTCCCTTTTTACTAATTGCCTGAGGTCTACACTCTTTGTCAAAAAGGACTGGCCTCCAGATGGAAGAGACTGAAAGCCAGCTTTTCCCATATAAAAAGTACTGCAGATCAAGGCCTCTGAGGTGTTCGGGTAAATTATTCAAAATTCAATTTTGTTTGACCAGCTAGAAACATGAATGAATGAGAGTCGACAACTCCTATAAATGTCCATTGCCACTTGTCACAATGGAGGGAAAAATCTGATTTAAAAACCCACTCTTGGGGGGCGGAGCAAGATGGCGGAGGAGTAGGAGACCTGGATTTCCTCTGGTTCCAGGAATTCAGCTGGATAGGGATCAAACCATTCTGAACACCTACGAACTCAACAGGAGATCGAAGAGGAAAGTAGCAACAACTCTCTGAACGGAAGAGCGACCACTTTCTGGAGGGTAGGACGTGCGGAGAAGTGAATCCGAGGCGATATTTGGGAGGAGAGACAGCGGGGGAGGGCGGCCTCCGCCGGCCGCTTCTGGCAAGTGCTAGAGCCGCGGAGCACAAAATCGGACCTTTTAGGAGTCGGCTCTACTGAGGGATGTCGCTCCAGTGGCTAAGCGGGGGGTGAAACCCTCGCGGGACAGTGTGGTCTCAGGACCCTCGGAGACCAGGGAGATGGGAGTGATTGGTTTTCTCTGGGGGCTCACTGAGGAGTGGGGCCCTGAGTTCTCGGCTCCTCCCGGGCGGAGATTGGGAGGCCACCATTTTCACTCTCGTCCTCCAAAGCTGTATGGAAAGCTTGCGGGGAACAAAAGCTCCCGAGAGCAAAACCGAGCAGATGACTTAGCTGGGACCCCAAGGGTGGGGCAATTCCGCCTCCAGCAAAGACATTTGGGAACCACGGCAACAGGCTCCTCCCCCAGAAGATCAGCAAGAACAGCCAGCCAAGACCAAGTTTACCGATCAATGAGAACTGCAGAACTCCAGAGCCAGGGGAATACCGCACATAGAATTCATGGCTTTTTTCCCATGATTCTTTAGTCTTTCAAAGTTAATTTTTTTTGAACTGTCTTTTCTTCTTTTTGAAATTTTTTTCCCTTTTTCAACCAACATCTTATCAATACCTTTTTTAAAAAACATTTTTATTTTTCATTTTTAGAGTCATATTCTATCCCTTCAGAGTAGTTACCCTTATTTTTGGCATATATATATAAGTTGTTCTCTCTTTAAAATTTTGAGATACAGTTTCTTCTAACAGATCAAAATATACCCTAAATCTCTAGTGTATGGCTTTGTTCTAGTCTCCTGCCTGATCAAATTCTCTCCCTTTTTTTCTTTCTTTTTTTTTTTTAATGCTCTTCTTTCTTTTTTTCAAACAACTTCTTATCAATTCCTTTTATAAAATTGTTTATAATTTTCATCTTTACAGTCATATTCCCTCCCTTCATCGTATCAACCCTTATTTTTGTACAAATATAAGTTTTTCTTTCTTTAAAATTTTGGGAGGCACTTTCTTCTAACAGACCAAAATACACCCAAATTATAGTATGTGGCACTGGTCTGTGCACCAGCCTGATCATATTCTGTTTTTTTTTGTTTTGTTCTGTTTTTGTTTGTTTTTATCTTTTTCTTTTTCTTTTTTTCTCTTTCTTTCCCTTTCTTTTCCCCTGGTTTCAGGTCTTTTCTGATTTGTTTAGAGTATATTTGCTGGGGACGTTGTTACCCTGTTAGCATTTTGTTCTCTCATTCATCTATTCTCCTCTGGACAAAATGACAAGATGGAAAAAATCACCTCAACAAAAAGAACAAGAGGTAGTACCAACTGCCAGGGACCTACTCAATACGGACATTAGCACGATGTTGGACCTAGAGTTCAGAATCATGATTTTAAAGATACTAACTGGGCTTGGAAAAAAGCATGGAAGTTATTAGAGAAATCCTTTCTGGAGAAATAAAAGAACTAAAATCTAACCAAGTCGAAATCAAAAAGGCTATTAATGAGGTGCAATAAAAAATAGGGGCAGTCAGTGCAGAAGAAAGAATCAGCGATATAGAAGACCAAATGATGGAAAATAAAGAAGCTGAGAAAAAGAGAGATTAACTACTGGATCACGAGGGCAGAATTCAAGAGATAAGCGATACCATAAGATGAAAAAACATTAGAATAATTGGGATCCCAGAAGAAGAAGAAAGAGAGAGGGGGGCAGAAGGCATATCGGAGCAAATTATAGCAGAGAACTTCCCTAATTTGGGGAAGAAAACAGGCTTCAAAATCCGGGAGGCACAGACAACCCCTCTCAAAATCAATAAAAATAGTAGGTCAACACCCCGACATCGAATAGTAAAACTTACGAGTCTCAAAGACAAAGAGAAAATTCTGAAAGCAGCTTGGGAGAGGAGATATGTAACCTACAATGGCAGAAACATTAGATTGGCAACAGACCTATCCACAGAGACCTGGCAGGCCAGAAAGGACTGGCATGATATCTTCAGAGCACTAAATGAGAAAAATATGCAGCCAAGAATACTATATCCAGCTAGGCTGTCATTGAAAATAGAAGGAGAGATAAAAAGCTTCCAGGACAAACAAAAACTAAGGGAATTTGCAAACACGAAACCAGCCCTACAGGAAATATTGAAAGGGGTCCTCTAAGCAAAGAGAGACCCTAAAAGCAACACAGACCAGAAAGGAACACACAAGACAATATACAGTAACAGTCACCTTACAGGCAATACAATGGCACTAAATTCATATCTTTCAATAGTTACCTTAAATGTAAATGGGCTAAATGCCCCAATCAAAAGACACAGGCTATCAGATTGGATAAAAAAACAAGACCTGTTGATATGCTGTCTGCAAGAGACTCATTTTAGACCCAAAGACACCCCCAGATTGAAAGTGAGAGGGTGGAAAACCATTTACCATGCTAATGGACACCAAAAGAAAGCTGATCCTTATATCAGACAAATTAGATTTTAAACCAAAGACTGTAATAAGAGATGAGGAAGGACACTATATCATACTTAAAGGGTCTATCCAACAAGAAGATCTAACAATTGTAAATATCTATGCCCCTAACGTGGGAGCAGCCAATTATATAAGGCAATTAACAAAAGCAAAGAAACACATCGACAACAACATAATAATAGTGGGGGACTTTAAGACCCCCCTCGGTGAAATGGACAGATCATCTAAGCAAAAGATCAACAAGGAAATACGGACTTTAAATGACACACTGGACCAAATGGTCTTCACAGACATATTCAGAACATTCCATCCCAAAGCAACAGAATACTCATTCTTCTCTAGTGCCCATGGAACATTCTCCAGAATAGATCACATCCTAGGTCACAAATCAGGTCTCCACCAGTACCAAAAGACGGGATTATTCCCTGCATATTTTCAGACCACAGTGCTTTGAAACTAGAACTTAATCACAAGAGGAAAGTCGGAAAGAACTCAAATACATGGAGGCTAAAGAGCATCCTACTAAAGAATGAATGGGTCAACCAGGAAATTAAAGAACAATTAAAAAAATTCATGGAAACAATGAAAATGAAAACACAACTGTTCAAAATCTTTGGGATGCAGCAAAGGCAGTCCTAAGAGGAAAGTATAGAGCAATACAAGCCTTTCTCAAGAAACAAGAAAGGTCTCAAATACACAACCTAACCCTACACCTAAAGGAGCTAGAGAAAAAACAGCAAATAAAGCCTAAACCCAGCAGGAGAAGATAAATAATGAATCAATGAAATAGAAACCAAAAGAACAGTAGGACAGATCAATGAAACTAGGAGCTGGTTCTTTGAAAGAATTAACAAGATTGATAAACCCCTGGCCAGACTGATCAAAAAGAAAAGAGAAATGACCCAAATCAACAAAATCACGAATGAAAGAGGAGAGATCACAACCAACACCAAAGACATACAATTATAAGAACATATTCTGAGCAACTCTATGCCAGCAAATTAGATAACCTGGAAGAAACAGACACATTCCTAGAGATGTATCAACTACCAAAACTGAACCAGGAAGAAATAGAAAACCTGAACAGACCTATAACCACTAAGGAAATTGAAGCCGTCATCAAAAATCTCCCAACAAACAAAAGCCCAGGGCCAGATGGCCTCCCAAGGGAATTCTACCAAATATTTAAAGAAGAATTAATACCTATTCTTCTGAAACTGTTCCAAAAGATAGAAATGGAAGGAAAACTTCCAAACTCATTTTATGAGGCCACCATTACCTTGATCCCAAAACCAGACAAAGACCCCATCAAAAAGGAGAATTACAGACCAATATCCTTGATGAACATGGATGCAAAAATTCTCACCAAAATACTAGCCAAGAGGATCCAACAGTACGTTAAGAGGATTATTCACCACGACCAAGTGGGATTTATCCCTGGGCTGCAAGGCTGGTTCAACATCCGCAAATCAATCAACGTGTACAATACATAAACAAAAGAAAGAACAAGAATCATATGATCCTCTCAAAAGATGCAGAAAAAGCATCTGACAACGTACAGCAAGCATCCTTTCTTGATCAAAATTCTTCAGAGTATAGGGATAGAGGGTACATACCTCAATATCATAAAAGCCATTTATGAAAAACCTACAGCAAATATCATTCTCAATGGGGAAAAACTGAGAGTTTTACCCCTAAGGTCAGGAACACGGCAGGGATGTCCACTATCACCACTGCTATTCAACATATTATTAGAAGTTCTAGCCACAGCAATCAGACAAGAAAAAGAAATAAAAGGCATCCAAATCGACAAAGAAGTCAAACTCTCACTCTCTGCAGATGATATGATACTTTATGTGGAAAACCCAAAAGACTCCACCCTAAAACTGCTAGAACTCATACAAGAATTCAGTAAAGTGGCAGGATATAAAATCAATGCACAGAAATCAGTGGCATTCCTATACACCAAGAAGACAGAAGAAAGAGAAATTAAGGAGTCGATCCCATTTACAATTGCACCCAAAACCGTAAGATACCTAGGAATAAATCTAACCAAAGAGGCAAAGGATCTGTACTCAGAAAACTATAAAATACTCAGGAAAGAAATTGAGGAAGACACAAAGAAATGGAAAAATATTCCATGCTCATGGATTGGAAGAACAAATATTGTGAAGATGTCAATGCTACCTAGAGCAATCTACACATTCAATGCAATCCCCATCAAAATACCATCCACCTTTTTCAAAGAAATGGAACAAATAATCCTAAAATTTGTATGGAACCAGAAAAGACCCCGAATAGCCAGAGGAATGTTGAAAAAGAAAAGCAAAGCTGGCAGCATCACAATTCCGGATTTCCAGATCTATTACAAAGCTGTCATCATCAAGACAGTATGGCACTGGCACAAACACAGACACATAGATCAATGGAACAGAATCGAGAGCCCAGAAATGGACCCTCAACTCTATGGTCAACTAATCTTTGACAAAGCAGGAAAGAATGTCCAATGGAAAAAAAGACAGTCTCTTCAACAAATGGTGTTGGGAAAATTGGACAACCACGTGCAGGAATGAAACTGGACCATTTCCTTACACCACACACAAAAATAGACTCAAAATGCTTGAAAGAGCTAAATGTGAGACAGGAGTCCAACAACATCCTAAAGGAGAACACAGGCAGCAACCTCCTCAACCTCAGCTGCAGCAACTTCTTCCTAGAAACATCGCCAAAGGCAAGGGAAGCAAGGGCAAAAATGAACTATTGGGACTTCATCAAGATAAAAAGCTTTTGCACAGCAAAAGAAACAGTCCACAAAACCAAAAGACAACTGACAGAATGGGAGAAGATATTTGCAAATGACATATCAGATAAAGGGCTAGTATCCAAAATCTATAAAGAACTTATCAAACTCAACACCCAAAGAACAAATAATCCAATCAATAAATGGGCAGAAGACACGAACAGACATTTTTCCAAAGAAGACATCCATATGGCCAACAGACACATGAAAAAGTGTTCAACATCGCTCGGCATCAGGGAAATCCAAATCAAAACCTCAATGAGATACCACCTCACACCAGTCAGAATGGCTAAAATTAACAAGTCAGGAAATGACAGATGTTGGCGGGGATGCGGAGAAAGGGGAACCCTTCTACACTGTTGGTGGGAATGCAAGCTGGTGCAGCCACTCTGGAAAACAATATGGAGGTTCCTCAAAAAGTTGAAAATAGAGCTACCATACGATCCAGCAATTGCACTACTGGATATATACCCCAAAGATACAAATGTAGGGATCTGAAGGGGTACGTGCACCCTGATGTTTATAGCAGCAATGTCCACAATAGCCAAACTGTGGAAAGAGCCAAGATGTCCGTCGACAGATGAATGGATAAAGAAGATGTGGTATATATACACAATGGACTATTATGCAGCCATCAAAAGGAATGGAATCTTGCCATTTGCAACAACGTGGATGGAACTGGAGGGTATTATGCTGAGCGAAATAAGTCAATCAGATAAAGGCATGTATCATATGACCTCACTGATACGAGGAATTCTTAATCTCAGGAAACAAACTGAGGGTTGCTGGAGTGGTGGTGGGGGTGGGAGGGAGGGGGTGGCTGGGTGATAGACATTGGGGAGGGTATGTGCTATGGTGAGCGCTGTGAATTGTGCAAGACTGTTGAATCACAGATCTGTACCTCTGAAACAAATAATGCAATATATATTAAGAAAAAAAAAGAAGAAGATAGCAGGAGGGGAAGAATGAAGGGGGGAAATCGGAGGAGGAGATGAACCATGAGAGATGATGGACTCTGAAAAACAAACTGAGGGTTCTAGAGGGGCGGGGGGTGGGGGATGGGTTAGCCTGGTGATGGGTATTAAAGAGGGCACATTCTGCATGGAGCACTGGGTGTTATGCACAAACAATGAATATGGAACACTACATCAAAAACTAATGATGTAATGTATGGTGATTAATGTAACAATAAAAAATTTTAAAAATAGAGTCTCAGGTAGTCTCTTATTAAAAAAAAAAAAAACAACACACTCTTTGGGGCACCTGGGTGGCTCAGTCGGTTAAGTGGCTCAGGTCATGATCCCAGAGTCCCACATTGGGCTCCCTGCTCAGCAGAGAGCCTGCTTCTCCTTCTGCCTGCTGCTCCCCCTGCTTGTGTATGCTCTTGCTCTCTCTCTTTCTCTCTGACAAATAAATAAAATCTTTTAAAATAAATAAATAGGGGCACCTGGGTGGCTCAGTCATTAAGCGTCTACCTTTGGCTCAGGTCATGATCCCATGGTCCTGGGATCGAGCCCCACATGGGTCTCCCTGCTCTGTGGGAAGCAAGCTGCTTCTCTCTTTCTCACTCCCCCTGCTTGTGTTCCCTCTTTAGCTGTGTCTCTCTCTGTCAAATAAATAAATACAATCTTTATGAATAAAATAAATAAATAAATAAATAAAATAAGAAATAAACACACACACTCTTTGTTCCTCTATATACTAATGTGTCAGTATAATCTCCTTCTGAAAACTTTTGACTATTTTCTCCTTTTCATGACTATTGAAGAAATAAGCCAGTAACAGAAGAAAAAACAGTTCACAGATGTATATGCAAACATAAATCTAACACCAAGACATGTTCTAAGTACATGGAGCTCACCAAATCTAGATGTACAATGAGAAAATTATAGACAGACAGGAGCTTTGGACAAACTGTTTATCCTCCTGATCTTGTTTCCTCATATGAAAAGAGTGGCCAGGATTAAATGACATAATGTATATAAAACAGGAGACACAATTATAGGCATAAGATAAGGCAATAAATGGTAGCTACTGTTATTATCATGCTGCATCCTGGTGCATGCCATTTCCACCACCCTCTGTTCCATAAAGACCTGACTAATTTCAAGAGTGAGAAGTTACTGTATACTTTCACCATCAATGAAAGAGGAGGTAAATATGGTCCCTGTATATATATATATGTGTGTGTGTGTGTGTGTGTGTGTGAGAGAGAGAGAGAGAGAGAGAGATTTACTTATTCAGTCAGGATATATATATCCTGGGTGGTTCAGTTGGTTAAGTATCCAACTCAGTTTCAGCTCAGGTCATGATCTCAGGTTGTGAGACCAAGCCTTATGTCAGGGGCTCTCTCTCCTTCTCCCTCTGCCCCTCCCTGACCTCTCTGTCTAAAAAAATAAAAAATGATAAAACAATTAAAAAAATAGAATGTCCATGGATTATTAAGTAGGTTTGTATCAAATAGCCATGAGCTAATGGCTCTAGGTTCTGAGATTATCTGATTAATCATGATCTCTTGAAAAAAAAAGGTTCTACTCCTTTAAACAACATTCTTGCTTTCTCCATGGTGAGAATTAGGTTTAGAGCCTGGAACTAGAGAAAGTCCCTCATTCTAGACTTAATCCAGGGACACAACTGGGTTCTGAGGGACTATGTTGTCAAGAGGGGCAACTTCAGCCCCTCTTCCCACACCTCAGCTGGTGCCTTTCTTCATTTCCCTCCAAGCACACACCAGTTGCCTTCAGCATTAATTGGGCTGTGATGTCTGGTGTGAATTATTAGGCATTTGAAGGCATGGTTTTATGCATCTCCTTCTCAGGCTTCCCACCTGAGATGCTGATTGGGTTTTACCTTTTGAGGAAAGGTGTGCAACACTCTTGAACTTCACTTCCTTTTCATGAAGCAAAATTCATCATCTTCTAGGTCAATATTTCCACCATATACCCCCAACACACACACACGCACACACATTCTTCTCATTTGGATTATTTGCTTGTCTGGCTATAAATAAAATTGCACTTTGATTCCCATTCTGTTTTTTTCCTGTACAGAACCTCGGAACTGTGTCAATAAGTGGGGGTGGGGATTTCTGACAGGGCAAAATGTGGGAATCCCTGAATACCTAGCCATAATACCATTAAAATAGACCCAAACACCATACTCTTTAACTCTAATACTAAAATTTGATCATACTTTTCAAACCAAACAGATCTTTTGTCATATAATAGTCGATAATTTTGCAACCTGTGTGTGAAAGTATATTGTCCTCAGTGGATTCCCATTTCAAACTTGGCACCTAAAACCTCTGATATCACAACTTCCCTCACCATGAAATTATCTTCAATCACAACAAGAACAGCTGAAGGGAACGACTCAAGTCCATCACCATACTGGGACTCTGGAAATGTACCACGAGGACCAAATAAGAATGGAAGGACCAAGGTGGGAGGGGCTAGAAGTCTTTGCCCTTAGAATCCACCATCACCACCCCATTCATGCATGTCCAATTAGCACTGTCCCCTTGGAATGAGGTTTTATTTTACTGTCTATCCATAAGAGCAGACTCATCTTAAAACATCATGACTGTCACTTTTACTACTCTGCCTTATGGCATGTTAAAGATCATTTACAATCATTTTGAGTTATAAATTGTACCTGGTCTAAATAAAATGGACTTTATGGCAAAGCTAGGAAATTATTTCAGATCTTACAACTCTTTGGACACTTACCTTCGAAAAGTCTATCTCTGGAATCTTAATAATTTCCCTGACTGTAATATCTGCAATTAATGTAGGATGAAGTAATTTTCCAAAATACAAGCTAACCAGATATCCTGAAATTACTTATGAACACACCTACCATATTTCCTCGTCATAATATGTGTCAAACTCCAGTGCATCTGAAATTAAATTTTGTGTAACTGAATATTGCTTGGGAAAAAAAAGTGGCCCAAGAGGGGCTTGAAGATTTTTGCCCTGAGGATGAACGCTGATTTCAGATTTAATTTATACAATTTTTATTATTTCTGTTACTATATCTCAAGCTGTAGGAAATCATTCATCCTTAAGATAGGCCACAAAATAAGCTTAAGGTACATTCGGAAATAAAATTCTAACAGATATTTTAGTAGACTTTGGAGCCTTTGATAAATTCAAATCTAAATAAATTAAGATATAAGACAAGTAAAACTTCAGTCACATTTGCAGTCACAATCTAATATGTTAAAATTAACATGAGGTTTGAGATAAATACATCTAAGTCTTTCTTGGGGAAAAAAAACAACAACAACAAAGCAAAAATACCCAACAGACAGCCTATTACAATGCAGTGTGGACAACACTGGCCTGTGACATAGAGTGGACCTCAGTCCCCTAAATGCAAAGTAATGAGCTGAACTGGATAGCTCTGTTTCTGTTCCAGCAAGAAAATTCTATGACACTGCAAGCATGCAAAGTGGATAGCAAGTTTAAAAACGTAGCACCTAATTTCACTTGGAGTAAAAAATGGCCTCATACTAGCTTCAACACAAACCCTGAGAAAGCAGAAGAAAACACACCAATATTTTATCCATGCTATTTTCCCTCGTATTTATTTCTCCCTTCATTTTCTTATTCCAAGTTTGACATAATAAAAATTAGAGAGCCTTTCCTCTCAATAATTTTCCACCTGGCACTGGCAATTATTGGCAACAGTGGCCTCAAGCTAACGAAGATCTGGTGAGAACAATTGAAAAGCTGCAAGAACTTAATCAAAAGCCTGTTTACAGACAACATACAGAAGTGTTCACACATCCTAAATTCCTTTTTTTTCAGACCTTTGAATGGGGCTCCCTGTAGGGCCATCCCAGCCATGTCCCTGAAAGATACTACCTGGTACTTACCACTAAGCAGTAATATCTCCACATCATTTAACACCCACTTCCCACTCTCCTACCACCAAGGAACCTATTTTCGGAATTCGATTTGGGAAAAATAAAAGGCGAACTTATAAATTGAAATATTGGGAACCCTGCTACTTGCATACATATCTGCTCATTGTTTAACTATGAAGTTACAGTGTATAATAAATGACAGAACATCATGGAACACTACATCAAAAACTAATGATGTAATGTATGGTGATTAACAAAACGATAAAAAAATTAAAAAAAAATAAATGACAGAACAAACTAAATGATAAAACCAAAAGAACAGACCATCCTTCCTAACCCTTCTGGGCTTTTATAATTCTTACAGATTGAAGTTTCTGCATCTCTCTTTCTCGATTTAAGGGAACATAAAACTACTTCTGAAGAGCCAACTAGTTCAATCAAAACGAACAGGCTGAGAGAGAGGTGGTAGGTGGCGGGGGAGGCAAGGAAAGAGGCTGCCTTTGAACTAGAGATTCTTCCAAGCCACAACACATCTGCACCATTAACAAGTCACGGGCAGGTTTGTGAAGATGTGTAGATGGCTCTGTCCCCAGGAGTATGAGATCGTACCTGTCAACTGCTTAAGCCCGACAATGCAGCCACCGTGCAAGTCAAGGGTCTAGCACTCAGCAGCAAGGACCCTCATCTTTGCCCTGTGTGGTCAGCCTGGGAAAGCTGCTCTGTCTCCTTTGGCCCCTTCTTCTCTATCAGTAAAATATGAGTTGTAATAATAACCTGCCTGACAACACTCTTACAGGATTTACTAATAATAGGGATAATAAAATACTTGTAAAATTTAAGTGCCATAGAAATGCTAAATTATATGAGCTGGGCCTGCCAGGGCAGTCCGTTTCTCTTCTGATATCATTTAAAGCATGTTTATGGGAGTATTATCTCCCTCGTGATGCCGAGGAGACAGTGGCTTCAGTGAAATATTTCTAGCCTAACAAGGGTAACAGGAAAGGCTTCAGTTACCCTACCAGGGATTAGGAAACACTTTCATTTACATTCTTTCACTGGATCCTTACAATGAGCCCATGGAATAAACTGGGCAGACAAAATCATTCCCATTTTACAGAAAAAGGAACTGAGGCCCCAAAGGGTTCACTAACATGGCTCAAGGTCATCTGGCAGAGAGCCCATGCTAGAGTTCAAGTTTCCCCACTCCTGGCCCTGCCCTCTGTTTTAATTCATTGCACCACCTATCAAAATGGGAAGGAATGGCAATTACTTGATGGATTAATTGTGATGTTTGTTTATTTTTGCTCACATTTGCTGAGCACTTGCTATGATTCCATGCATTATCATCTCATTTAATCTCTCACTTAGGAGGAAGGTACTGTTTCTTTAAAAAAATTTCACTGATCACCTCTGTGAGAGAGAAAGAGAGAGAAAGAGAGAGAGCTCCTTCTACTAAAGCCACATAGCATTTTCCTTACAATACTCATGTGAAACATATCTTAGACAGTCCTCTAGTTCAGCTACATTTTCACATGTACACTATAGTGTGGTGTCCTCAAGAACAGGAATCATACCAATCTTTGCGTCTCCCGTGGTACTCAGAACAGCATACTAGGTACTGAATGAAGATGTCTTGCTTGAGTGATTACAGGCATGTGATTTTTAAAAATACTTATATGGAGCCAACTTCCATAGTAATAAATATTTTACATTCCTGAAAATGAGAAATCACAGCTCTTTGGTTATTTGAGTGAACACCACATTAGCTGATTACATTTCTGCCTACCATTATTTTAAGTCTCTGCTGTACCTTAGAAATATACATCTTCAAGGCACAGAACATGCCAATGGAAATCATCCTGTCATAAGAACAAGTATCTCCCATGCGGCTAATCCGTTCACCCAAAGCCTTTTTGCCTGATGGCTCCTTACCTGATAACATATTGTCTGTTTTTATTGAGGGAAACTTCAAAGTCATTTCATGCTTGTGCCTATGAATCATCAGATGGTCCTCTGTTGGGAAGCGCTGTCGGACAAATAGAAAAAAAAGGGGGGGAGAGGAGCCATTCAGTTTTATAATATATATTTGCCATCACAGAGAAAAAGATGTATTCAGCATTGTACATGTGACAGGCAAAACAAAAAATTAGTTCCGAAAAAGTGTGAAAGCATGCTAAGTTAAATGCCAAATTATTTTTTGCAAGCAAATGTGCTGAGATGTTCCTTTGAATTGCACCCAAATATATGCATCATTATTTCCTTTATAGTTTACCAGGGGTTTAACTAGGTTGCAGTAAAATCTGGCTGAACAGTAATAAGAAATAGGAGACCTTTGCCTGCCATCGTCTCTGACTCCCTACACGTTCCCTGGGAATTCCTTTAAAGGCCTCTACTTTCTAAATACTCTTTGAATATAATCAACTGTGAAGACCCATCAGTCAATTACATATTTCCTTAGGAACTAGAGGTTTGCATCTGAGGGAAGACCTTAAATTTGTGTTTGGTTAAAGAATAAATGAGAAAGAGGTAAAGGAACAATGCTGAAAGTATTCAAGTAATCTATATAATAGAAATATGCTATACCTTCAAAGATTAAGAGTGTCTGAATGAATGCTCATGTATGTTCACAAAGAAATGAACAGTGGCAGCATAACAAAGTAAATTCTCTTATTTCTACCTATATATGAGAGGAAAACATGTCCAAAATAGAAAAATGAACTTAGACCTAAGTAGCACTGGGGTTTTGCAAAACTATTTGGAACTTTTGTCTAATAGTTACCGTTCTACATACTAGTATAAAATAGTATTCTACAAAATAGTATAAAATAGTCTAAGGCATAATAAGTATGCTAGATGTTATCTAGAGATTAACCAAAAGTAGGAAAAATGCATGAAGCAGGAAAAGAATTTTGATTCATGTCAGACATTGGAAAGAATTACATGTCATGCTTAACTGTTTGACATAAACACCTACAAATGTGCATGTGACATTTGTATAGTATGTTTCTGTTTATGAAGACCTTGCACACTGCGCTCATTATGTGATCTTTTATAAGTGTATAGATGATTTATAGTCACATGACAAGTCATTTTTAGTATTCTATACTCTGTACAATGTAGTAAACCAACACTTTATTTTTCATTTTCAAAGAGTGATATTACAGTTGTTAAAAATGCAGCTCTCAAATGTTTTCAGCTGTCTCGCTTCTGGTCACACAGTGGGATTGGATTTCCTGGCCCTTTTGTGGTTGGGTGGGGCCATGTGACTAGTTCTACCCATGGATCATGAATGGAAATGACAGGTCACTCACATGCCAGCACCTAATTCCTGGTGCAAGACCCTCTTCCTTTTAACATGGCAATTCACAGTATTAGAAATAGTGACCCCTCAATTATCCTAAATCTTTGAAGGATTTTCGAATTCTAGAGGATTATGAAGAAGGTCCTGCCAAGCTACAACAGAAATGCAGAAATGTATGCTTGGGCAATTGAAATAAGCCTTTTGTTGTTTTAAGCCCTTGAAGCTTTCGGGTGATTTGTTATTGCAGTAGATCCTAGCCTCTCCTGACTCAGGCTGGTATGTTTTAATAACTGAACTTAACAGAGCATCTGCTTTATCAAGGTCAAATGAAAACATAACAAAAGACAATAAACTCTGCTGAACATTTCTGAATCTCTGACAGTTCAGAAAGTCTCTCAGAGCTTCCCAGTTCCTCAAGATAGTCATTATAAGTTTCAATTACCATTGTATACTGTGGTAGAAATCTTCTCTGCAAATGGTACAGATTTGTGTTCATGTGAATGAGGGAATTCACTGGGCTAAATCCTTTGGAATATTCTGAAAGTAGTTTTGGGAATAAATATCACCTAGTTATTTGTCATTTGTATCATATAAATTGGAGCATATACAATCTGTAAAGCACAGCAATTATGTCAGAGTATTAACTACATAGAAGTCTGATGTATAAGGACTTTTTGCTGCAGCTTCATCTATTCTCTTGAACCTTTATCATACCTTATAATGTATACATCAAATATGGGACACTACCATGTGTGGTTTAGAGATGGGTTAAACTTCTTAGTCTTTCCATTAAAATCCATATTATAATTTTTGTTGGGATATATATATAATCAAAAACAACATGGTAGTATCCTACATTTCATATTTGTAAGCCATTTTTTGGTTCTGTAAAATAATAGCCTAGAATAGATTATCCAGATTACTCATTAAATAACAATAATTTCCATAATATGTCATGTTAACTATAAATACCTCCCCAAAGAGACAATATGGGACATCATGGGGCCTTTTTAATTTAGCAGGAAAAGAGCAGCAAATTGTAAATAACCAAAATGTACAGTCTATGACAGATACACAGCTGAGAGAGGCCCCTGGAACTCAAAGCATGTTCATGTCGAGGGCAAAGGAGCTGTGAAATTAACAATGGACTCTGAGCTCAGAAAGAGCAAGAGAAGCTTGTTTCTCTTCACTTCTGGGACAAAGCTAATGTATAAGGATCTGTAACACAAAAAACCTCCCAGGTATTATAGACCATTCCTTAATAGAGCAGAGCTTGTTTCCATGAGGGAAAAGGGGGAAACATCCTTCCATCACTGCCAACGTAGCACAAGCACTGATAACTCACATTTACTCCCCTTTCCAATCCCCAGCCATCCTTTCTTCTGGATGCAGGTCCCCAGGCTCTGGAAGGTCACTAGAGTAAATGCCATGATCACAACAACAGATTTGACTGTGATTTGCTAACACCCCACCAGGAAACCCTTGGAATCACTAGGCAACTGCTACATTTCCTCAATCCTAATACCTCTTCAATTGAAAGATGCACATATTTTTAAAACAACTTGTCAAGAAAAAGAAACACTTTCACCTTAAATAAAAACATCAAGTTTTACATGCAGCTTTGTAAGGGGTTGAGGGGAAAGGCTTGGAGTTTTACCTTAAAACAAAGAAACTACAGAAATCCTCAATTCTCATTTTGTCCAACCAGTCCACTCAGCCTTCTGAAGGAAATGACCTGCTCCTTCCCTGAATTCAAGGTCATTAGAAACGCATCCTTCAGCCTTCACTACCGTCTCTACCTTAGAGTTTGCATATAACTTCACAGTGCTACTTCCATTCCTTCCTGCCTCAGAGGAATAGCACCCCCTTCTCCCTCATGGGATCTTCCACACCCTTGTCTTCTGGGGGCTGGCGCTTCAGTTGTGGTTCTTCAATCCAACATGCTCACTTCCCCTTGCCCTTGACTAAATCCCGCCCAGCTAGCCTTTCATTTAAAAAGAAGCTCTCTCGGGCTGCTTCCTTCTCAGGCTACCATTATATCACTCTGTTTCCAGTCATTCCCTAGCACTCTTGAAAGAGTCCTCTATGCTGGCCACCTCCACTTCCTCACCACCCACTCACTCATTAATCCCTTCCAACCTGGCCCCCACCCGGACTCCTCTCTCATAGGTCACCCGCCAGAACCCAACTGCCAAACCCAACAGCCTCTGCTCAGCCTCTCACTGTCCCGGCTCTAGCAGCGTCTGACACCAGTGACCACACGTCTGTGGCATTATTTATTTATACCCTGCCTGATTCCAAAAATGAGAAAAGACGGCTCACAGCAACACATAAAATGGAGCGGAAGAGCATCAGCTAGAATTAGGGGACCCCCAAAAGGGAAGGGATTAAAAAACAACAACGCTAAAGCCAAACGCAAACCATCAGGCAGTCATTCTCAACTGGGGGCCATTTTGGCCCCCAAGGGGACATTTAGCAATGCCTGGAGACATTTTTGGTTTTCACAACTGGAGAGTGGCCACTGGGACCTAGTAGGTCGAGGTCAGGGATGCTGCCAAACATTCTGTAATGCACAGGACAGCCCTTCACAACAAAGAATCATTCAGTCCCAAGTGTTAACAGTGCCAAGCTCGGGAAATTCTGCCACACGGTCCATAGTTATAGCAGCAGTAATAGTAACAATGGTGAACATTAATTGAGCAAGTATTATGTGCAGGCCTTATACTAAATACATGTAGTATCTCATCTAATCCTCACAATGATTCCACTTAATGGGAGCCATTGGAGGCAAAGAGGTTTAATCTAGCACAGCATGCCAACTTTCCCTCTTGAAGTTTAGATAAATGAAAAAACTGTGGGTTCTAGAAAAGCTATAGGGGGCCTATTGTACTCAAAAAGGAAAACAAAAGAAAACAGAATTCAGCTCTGATGGTGAGCTATTTCACCAGTAATTCAAAGGCCCCGTATCAAGTGACTATTGTAAAAGCAGCATCCTCCCTCCCCTTTCTGAAATAACAGTCCTGAACATCTGGTGGGCAGGATGCGTCTGGCTTACTTCCAGGGGGAAAGTTAAGGGTGAAAATGGCTAATGCTGATGTATTTCAGGGGCTGTGAGGGAAGTAGTTCAAACTATTCAAAGTAGAAAATAGTAATAATGAGGAAGAAGATGGTGATGATGATGGTGGTGGTAGTGGTGGTGGTGGTGGTGGTGGTGGTGAAGGGGGCTTTGACAATATCTCAGTCAAGAAAGAAAGCACACAGCAGGCATGATTGCCAAGTGAGAGCTGTTTCGCTGTCAAAAGGCAGCTACATCCTCATAAGAACAGACCAAAGGATCCCCACACTCACCTGAGAGCAGCCCGGGGCACTGCAGACAAACGGCCTCTCCTGCTCCAAATTCATCTTGGATTCCTCATAAATCTGTAGGGACAGGGGGAGAGGGAGGAAGGAAAACAGAAATCCATGAATATCTTCTGCTTCAACCTAAGAAACATGCGAAAGGCAATTGCTGGGAGCCCCTTTCTATGCCAATCCCCAAATTAGACAAGATAAACATTAACACGAACACAGGTCCTGCCTTGCTGAAGTTCACTAGGCTTTCTGCAGTCTCCGCTCCTATTGTTTGCTTGAATGCATATTTATTGTACTTTGAAGAAAAATGCCATGGGGCTGTTGCAGCAGAAATTCTGCCTCTGGAAAACCACCTGGACTGTATTATTACCCGGTAAGACCGCACCTGCACAAGAAAATGCCAAAGCAAAGTTCACACCTGTCCTTCGGAGTTGGCTACTTAGAAAAGTGAGAGAGGGGGCAGTAAACAGGGTTATCAACAGTGCGGTGACCAACTCGGAGCAGCGGTCAAGTAATTCAGCCATGATCACCCTGCCAAGCTTCAGGATGACCATAGGATGCAGAGTAGCCCTGCAGCCAGCTTAGCAAATGTCCCCAGTGGTGAGCCATGGTCTTCAATTCCTTTTCATATCATGCAGTCACAGATGCCGCAACAAAAAGTATCATTCGAGTTAGGCAGGGAGAAACAGAAATAAGAAAATGCAGAAAACATTACCTTGGATATTTTGTGGTTTGACAGGCTAACTTGAAATTAATATCAGATTAAGGCCATTGCCCATCTGATCGACAGAAGTTATCTGGAGTAAGGTAGCTTTGTGGGGAGAAACCTTATGTTATGGTCTCAGTCACATGTTACATTCTAGTGTGTTCTTATGTAGGGATTAGGTTCTAAGGTAAGTTTACTAGGCAAAAATTGAGCGTAATCAAAATTACCTTTATAAATCCTCCCTAAAATTGATATAAATACATAAGCATAGTTTCATGGTTACTAACCTACAGAGTAACATAAAACAATTTTTTCTGACAAAACAAAGGCGTTTATTATAGGAACATTCTCAAACGACACCAGAGATGTTCACACTTTTTACATAAAAATTTTTTAAACATCATAAAATACTATGCAAATTTAAGTTTCACAATTTAAACCATTTTCTAAATCATACTTTTTGCCAATTATAGAGTTGAGTTTAAATAAGCTACATGTGCTGCTGGTAGGACATGGCTCTATCAAGGGACTAAAACCTATTGCTTTATCTCTGAAGCACAGGAAGGAATTTGCTTCCTTAAAATGATGCCTGTAGGTGATACCAAAGGAATCCCAAGTCACCTTCACCCTTGAAAGAGGGAACTCTGCTTCTACTCAAGAAATAGGTACCCTTCCTCCAAGGAAGCTTTATTATCTTGCAAAACACCCTAACGCTCTTCTGTCTGTCACTATACCCTTCCCCCAAACACTAACTAACTGACCTTCTTTGGGGAATAGGTGCATGCTTTCCGCTTTCCTGAAATGCAAAGCAAAAAGACTTGCCTTAGATAACACTCCTAGTCAGATATTAAAGAACAAAACAAATTTACACATGCAAACTCTTCTTCATGCTGCCTCCTCATTATACAATTTTCACTAAGTACTACCCTTTCCCCTCCATGTCTGGAATGACTTCCCACTCACTGGTCACCTACCAACACAGTAACTTAGCATAATTTTACAGCTTTCCTGGATCAGGCATATTGTGTAAATTACTTTATTATATTTAGAATAAGCAAAAAACACAAGTATCTTTAGAAGCTTTCCACTTGTCCTTGTCTGAGGGAAGTCATGAGCAATTAAAATAACTCTCAAATCTCATTATGCATTTGATTTTGCCATCACTTATCAGAGAGCATCTTTCCTCTCCCCTGTGAAGGCTGACTTACATCTAAGCCTCAAAATAAAGGGTGAGAAACTGGTTTTGATCGAAGATATAAAAAATAACAGAGTAATTGGGTTATCCATTAATTAAATATGTCTTGTTTTTCTAGTAAATTTTTAAATGCTTTCCTGGAACTTCTCTGTCTCTGTGACCATGATCTGCTTAACTACTGCCAGGTCATTTAACTGCTTTGGGCCTCAATTTCCCCTCCTTTACAACAAGCCTATAAATATAATCCTCAGTTCCTTCATTTCTATATCACACTGATCGGTTAGGAGTCCGGTAAGACATGCCTGAATTATGGAGAAAGGTCTTTGTATTTTAAGGGTATGGTGTTTGGAGGTGGGGCGGGGGAGGTTCTGTGAGCAAGTGTTACTAGAACCACACTCTAACGTTAACTATTCCCTATTATAAAAGAGAATTTGCTAGAAGGTGAGTCTTTCTTGGATACCACATAAGAGCTTTAGTTGCTAAGGTAACAAAAGAATACCAGCATTAGTAACATGACTAACCAATATTAAGATGACCTATGACCTGACAGTAAAATGGGAAAGCTCCATATAAATCCATTTATGGCGTACATCTAAAAGTAGTAATTAGTGATAATAATTAGATTAATGTCTAATTAATAGAAGTGGTCAAGATTGGAAGTGCCACGACTGAAGATTAAAAGGGATTCATTAAAAAGCCAAAGTGAGGCGAGAGATCGGCCAAGCCCTGCCAGGTAAGTGTGGGAAGAAAGTATTTTTCTACCATAATCACAACTCTACCCCAAACCCTACTTCACTAAACTGCTGACTTTCCCCATAAATTCAAGCCTATAATGGTAATAGTTTAGCAATTCTGCTTGATATCAACATTAGCAGCTTTATCTTAATTATTGGTTACCATGTGCTGTAACCAACGTGTAATGTGCATATGAGCTGCAGCAAATACCACCGAATTATACTATGGTGTTGAGGCTTGAGAAAAGAATAAGCTCCAGCCATAAAAGATTTACTGTCTTACTGAGCCCTCACAGTATGGATATTACATTTAGAGGAACAGGACTAATCAGAGAAATACAGTCTGCTTTCAATTAGATTTCAGTCATCAATATACTCAGCCAAGTGACTACTGTCATTTTGCTATTATATTTTTTAAACACGAACGAATCGGTATCAATTTATTATATGCTATGGATGCCACAGACCAAAAGCTTTGGCAACATAGTGGTGGAATAAAAGTCCTAAGGTAAAATGGCAGTTGCTAAAATAAAATAGGCTTAAGTGATTAATAAAGTCTGAGGCAAGTGGGTGTGTATATATAAGTGTGTGAACCTCAACTGCTTTATTTTGATGCACTGCGGTTCCCACATTTAGCCCTCTGCAAACAGCACACCCTTACTCATTCCTTGCTGTGTGGGTGTTTGTGATAGTTTTTCTAAATGGTACCACTCTACCACACAGGTTTCATTACTTTTATCAACTAGTACGATCTGGTCTGATGTATTAGTGAAGGACCATTGGCCTATTTTTATGGCCTATTATTATAGTTCTTTCCTAGCAAAGAGTGTAATAACTATTCTCTCAACAGACTCCTACTAAAGCCCTGCAAATATTCTTGTGTCATCCATCAGGTGGGGCAAATCACTCAGACACGATTTTAGCCACAGAAGTCAGGCCTCAACCTCTTCTTTCCCCTTCTGTTGTTTTACCAGCTGGGACATTTTAATGAACCGAGTTTTGTTTGGCAATTGCCATACCCCAGGCTCCACTGCATCGAGCTGACATGGTAGGCGTTCAATAAATATTTGTGGAATGGATAATGAAGCCTGAATCATCATAATAAACCACCCCAAACAGCGTGCCTTTTCTCCACTCCTAAGGCAGTGGTTCTCAAACTTTTTGGCCCAGAACCAAGTTTTCAGCAAGGCAAGAGGTTGTGCAGACCACTTATTCCCCCCATTCTCGGTTATGACCAGAGAAGAAATTTCACCAGACTTCATGAAAGAAAAAAAAAAAGTCGAAATGGCTTTTGGTGAAAACAAGGCGAGGTTAGTTTTCATTAAATTTCACGTGTAAATGTATTCATTCCTTATAAATTCAGTCTGTTAATATTGCCATAGACAGTGAAGCCACTGAAGTCCAGTCTATTAGCCATGTGCTGGCTCCTCGTGATCCCCACAGAGCACCCATTGAGAAACACTGAGTGACCCCATAAATTTGGTTAGATACAGTCATAATTGTGACAGACACTGTCTAATCATTTAAGAGTTTCTAAATAGTTCTGTTTTTTGTTCCTCTTCTCCAAAGTTCAGATTCAATGCTCACTTAGAACAAATGCCTTATGAGTCTAATTTCCCTTCAAATTTTTGGAAAACAACAAAAACCCTAATAACAAACCCTAATAGTGCATAAAGGGAGTAGAGGTTTTTCCTAGTTGACAAGGAGATGACAGGCTTGATTTACAATTCAAACCCTCAACTGCCACTGGATTCCTCAGCCTTGAAATGAGCAAGAATCTCTTTCATTGTTCAGCGTTTGACCCCACAAATTCCTCCTGGTCTAAAATGGGAAATCTTCCACAATGGCTGATGCAATCCATTCAAATGCTCTGCCAGGTCTTTAGAGATATACTTGGAATTACCATTTCATGAAAGGCAAATATTGCAAAAAACAAATGTTACTAAAAACTTGGAGAGTCTGCACAAGATACTGTAAATATGTATTTTAAATAAGGGCAACAATGGAGCTCAAAAGAAAAAAACCTCCGTCATCTCGGTTTGCTGAAATGAGCCAAGAGCACTTTTTCCCTGTCTACATCATAGGAGGCCGTTACTGCTCCTTAGTTACCAACAAACTCCGATCTTTGATCTACAACCTTAGAATGGCACAAGTTTCTTCCAATAACAGCTGACAGATTCATACAGTGATACAGGATTTGGAATATCAGGACACTAACAATGTTGTTTTCAACTGAAAATCCTCGTGCACTTTTATCAACATGGGAAGTTAGGGGAACTTCAAAGCTACAAACTGAAGTTGTACATATAAATGAGGACCATTAATATTATTGATACATCCCCATTAGCTATGCCATTGTTAATCTAACCACGAATGCATGATAGATCTGAAAGAGGGGGGGCTCGAATTTTAAGAATGACGTTAACAACATCTGTCAGCATTTATTGCCCTACTGAGTGTGGAAAGAGCCTTCTTGTCAGGACTCATGTTAAAGAGACCTTGTTACCTTGCTGAGATTACAAGACTGCAGAAAGGGTTTTAGAGGGGGAAACACGTCCTTCCTTAAAGTGCCAAGGACAGCTCACAAACAGGAGCATCTTGAGTTAGTCACACTGTGTGAGAGTCCAGATCAGTCTTTGTTTCTGGAAACAAAAGTTGCTAATTAACTAAATTAGTTAACTGCACAGCAAATTTGTACTTCGTGTTTCTGGGGGGGAAAAAAGCAAACATTTCTCTCAATGTATTGGTCAGAAAGGCAAACGGCCTCACATGATAATAACAAATGCACCAGAAACACACTCTAAATTATTTTATTCTAAGATGTCTGATTCTACTTTAACAGCATGGAGGCAGGATGGTTCTCCTAACGCATGGCTAGCTCCTGGGAGGGAATTATATATTCAGTTTGGGGCCAGGACTTTCTTTCTTTGTGAAGGATATTGTATCTTTCACTACCTTATTCACTCATCTGTAAAACAGGACCATTTTAGTAAAACACTGTAAAATCAGACCATTCAAAGACATATCATTTGAAAAAGTAATCCATGGACACTAACTGCAAAATGACAGGAAAGGAAATACTTTTATTTCAAATATACCTCTAGTTTTCTAACCTTAATATCATAACTTCAAAGAGAAAAAATAAACACCCTTGAATTTAAGTCCAAGAAAATCAATTATTTTGTGAGTGTGTCTTTGCATCCCTCTCTGCATCTCTATGTGTATCTCTCTTTTTTTCTGTGTGTATCTTTGCTCATGAAAATTCTTTTTGTGTGCCTATTGCTCTGGGTCTCTGTCTTGTTATGTATGTCTGTCTCTGTCTCTCTTTGTGTATCTGTCTCACATACACGTGAACACGCGCGCACACACACATTTTATCAGATGTGTTCTTACACAGACTTACTGGTAAAAAGATCTAGTAAGCTTGTTTCCTGTCTCAGTGTTATTCTTGAAGTGGGCTGCAGCTAGAATCTGAATTTCATTGGGCTATTATTATTTGCAGCTGTGTGACCTTTTTAACCCCCCCCCCACTTTTAAAGTGACATTTCAGCCCTCAAGCTTGAAACGCCTTGAATGCTGCAAAGTTTTCAAACCAGAGATTTACACAAGGAACAAGACTGACAGTGGGATCATACCTTCTACGTGAAAATTTCAACAGAACTTGGCAAGACCGGGGTGTATTGCTGGGCAGTTTACAGCCAGAACTCTTGCCTGGAAGTCCTAAACTTTACACATACCCGCCCCAGTTACATACCAGAAAATCACTGTCCTTAAAAGATGTTCACCATCCACTGGTCCCCCCAAAGTTCGGAATCTTAACAACCAGAATCAGAGACTTCATTAGGATTATTTCACACAACAGCATCAAGCAATGCTAAGGGACTGTCCAAAGTCCCCTTCGAACTAGGTCCGCCGTTCCCAGGAGGAAGGATTTCCAAACAGCTTTTGTCTCCGGAAACTCACCCAGGCTTTACTTCCCAAAGGAGGCCCTACCAGGAGAGTGCTGGGGGCTCACGTCCTCTCATGTACTTCTGCAGAGGTTTGTGGTTTTATTTATGTGGCGTTTATACTGTGTATGAAAAAACATTCCAGTGGGATTGGGTTTTCATATGTTAGATTCCTCTTTCTTTTTTCTTTTTTCTTTTTTTTTTTCAAGTTTTCCATATGTTTCTTTGGATATGAGGCCTCTTTTCAAAGTTGCTGGCTAATTTCTACTTATGTTTTGCACAATCCTGTCTTACAGCTTTCCTATCTACGGGTTCAATAGTTCAGAACGTATTTGCTAAGCATCAGTGTTGGGCATTAAATGTGCAGAGCTGAATAAGCTGCTGCAGGGAGTGTGTCTGTGTCTGTGCCTGCGAATGGGTATTTAGGTCCTTCTCCTCTTCTTGCTCCCATGGAGCCGTGTGTGTGTGTGTGTGTGTGTGTGTGTGTGTGTGTGTGTGTGTGT